>NC_140995.1:205018196-205250809 GCF_052327205.1 Somniosus microcephalus | reverse complement strand
GGACAAGGGAGCGAGAGAGCTTGGGGGGGTGGGGACAAGGGAGCGAAAGAGCTTGGGGGGGTGGGGACAAGGGAGCGAGAGAGCTGGGGGGGTGGGGGGATGGGAGCTTGGGGGGGAAGGGAGCGAGGGGGGCTTGGGGGAAGGGAGCGAGGGGGGCTTGAGGGGGAAGGGAGCGAGTGGGGCTTGGGGGGGGAAGGGAGCGAGGGGGGCTTGAGGGGGAAGGGAGCGAGAGGGGCTTGGGGGGAAGGGAGCGAGAGGGCTGGAGGGGGAAGGGAGCGAGGGGGCTGGGGGGGAAGGGAGCGAGGGGGGCTGGGGGGGGAAGGGGGGCTGGGGGGGAAGGGAGCGAGTGGGGCTTGGGGGGGAAGGGAGCGAGAGGGCTGGAGGGGGAAGGGAGCGAGGGGGCTGGGGGGGAAGGGAGCGAGAGGGCTGGAGGGGGAAGGGAGCGAGGGGGCTGGGGGGGAAGGGAGCGAGGGGGGCTGGGGGGGAAGGGGGGCTGGGGGGGAAGGGAGCGAGTGGGGCTTGGGGGGAAGGGAGCGAGAGGGCTGGGGGGGGAAGGGAGCGAGGGGGCTGGGGGGGAAGGGAGCGAGGGGGCTGGGGGGGAAGGGAGCGAGGGGGCTGGGGGGGAAGGGAGCGAGAGGGCTGGAGGGGGAAGGGAGCGAGGGGGCTGGGGGGGAAGGGAGCGAGGGGGCTGGGGGGGAAGGGAGCGAGGGGGCTGGGGGGGAAGGGAGCGAGAGGGCTGGAGGGGGAAGGGAGCGAGGGGGCTGGGGGGGAAGGGAGCGAGGGGGGCTGGGGGGGAAGGGGGGCTGGGGGGGAAGGGAGCGAGTGGGGCTTGGGGGGAAGGGAGCGAGAGGGCTGGGGGGGGAAGGGAGCGAGGGGGCTGGGGGGGAAGGGAGCGAGGGGGCTGGGGGGGAAGGGAGCGAGGGGGCTGGGGGGGAAGGGAGCGAGTGGGCTGGGGGGGGAAGGGAGCGAGGGGGCTGGGGGGGGAAGGGAGCGAGGGGGGCTTGGGGGGAAGGGAGCGAGGGGGCTGGGGGGGAAGGGAGCGAGAGGGCTGGGGGGGAAGGGAGCGAGGGGGCTGGGGGGGAAGGGAGCGAGGGGGCTGGGGGGAAGGGAGCGAGGGGGCTGGGGGGGAAGGGAGCGAGGGGGGCTGGGGGGAAGGGAGCGAGGGGGCTGTGGGGGAAGGGAGCGAGGGGGCTGTGGGGGAAGGGAGCGAGGGGGCTGGGGGGGGAAGGGAGCGAGAGGGCTGGGGGGGGAAGGGAGCGAGTGGGCTGGGGGGGATGGGAGCGAGGGGGCTGGGGGGGAAGGGAGCGAGGGGGCTTGGGGGGAAGGGAGCGAGGGGGCTTGGGGGGAAGGGAGCGAGGGGGCTGGGGGGGGAAGGGAGCGAGAGGGCTTGGGGGGAAGGGAGCGAGGGGGCTTGGGGAAGGGAGCGAGGGGGCTTGGGGAAGGGAGCGAGGGGGCTTGGAGGGAAGGGAGCGAGGGGGCTTGGAGGGAAGGGAGCGAGAGGGCTGGGGGGGGAAGGGAGCGAGGGGGCTTGCGGGGGAGGAGAGCGAGCGAGCCTGGGGTGTGGCGGGGGGGGGTGGGGGGCGCGAGCGAGAGCCTGGGGTGTGGAGGGGAGTGCGAGGGAGCCTTGTGGGGGAGGGCGGGGTAGAGCGAGAGAGCCTGGTTGTGGGGTGGGGGGAGAGAGAGTGGGTGAGCTTGGGGGGGGGGGGGGGGGAGAGTAGAAGAACCGGGGGTGGTGAGAGCTAGAGAGCCTGGGTGGGGAAGACCAAGAGAGGCCTGGAAGGGGCAGAGAGAGCGAGAGAGGCTGGGGGGAGGGGCAAGAGAGCCGGGGTGGGGCGGAGAAGAGTGAAAGAGAGACTGGGGGCAGAGAGAGAGAGAGACTGGGGGGAGAGAGAGAGAGACTGGGGGGAGAGAGAGAGAGACTGGGGGGAGAGAGAGAGAGACTGGGGGGAGAGAGAGCGAGAGAGACACCGGGGGGGGGAGAGAGAGAGAGAGAGACACCGGGGGGGGAGCGAGAGAGAGAGACACCGGGGGGACAGAGAGAGAGAGAGACACCGGGGGGACAGAGAGAGAGACACCGGGGGGACAGAGAGAGACACCGGGGGGGGGGGGGGGGAGAGAGAGAGAGACACCGGGGGGAGAGAGAGAGAGAGACATCGGGGGGGAGAGACCGAGAGACACCGGGGGGAGAGAGAGAGAGAGACACCGGGGTGGGGGGAGAGAGAGAGAGAGACACCGGGGGGGGGAGAGAGAGAGAGAGACAAACACCGGGGGGAGAGAGAGAGAGAGACAGACACCGGGGGGAGAGAGAGAGACAGACACCGGGGGGGGGAGAGAGAGAGAGAGAGAGAGAGAGACACCGGGGGGAGAGAGAGAGAGAGAGAGACACCGGGGGGAGAGAGAGAGAGAGACATCGGGGGGAGAGACCGAGAGACACCGGGGGGAGAGAGAGAGAGAGACACCGGGGTGGGGGGAGAGAGAGAGAGAGACACCGGGGGGGGAGAGAGAGAGAGAGACAAACACCGGGGGGAGAGAGAGAGAGAGACAGACACCGGGGGGAGAGAGAGACAGACACCGGGGGGGGGGAGAGAGAGAGAGAGAGAGAGAGAGAGAGAGAGAGAGAGACACCGGGGGGAGAGAGAGAGAGAGAGAGAGACACCGGGGGGAGAGAGAGAGAGAGACAGACACCGGGGGGAGAGAGAGAGAGAGACACCGGGGTGGGGGGAGAGAGAGAGAGAGACACCGGGGGGGGAGAGAGAGAGAGAGACAAACACTGGGGGGAGAGAGAGAGAGAGACAGACACCGGGGGGAGAGAGAGAGACAGACACCGGGGGGGGGAGAGAGAGAGAGAGAGAGAGAGAGAGACACCGGGGGGAGAGAGAGAGAGAGAGAGACACCGGGGGGAGAGAGAGAGAGAGACAGACACCGGGGGGAGAGAGAGAGACAGACACCGGGGGGGGGGGGGGGAAGAGAGAGAGAGAGAGAGAGAGAGAGAGAGAGAGAGACACCGGGGGGGGGGGGGAGAGAGAGAGAGAGAGAGAGACACCGGGGGGAGAGAGAGAGAGAGAGAGAGAGACACCGGGGGGAGAGAGAGAGAGAGAGAGAGACACCAGGGGGAGAGAGAGAGAGACACCGGGGGAGAGAGAGAGAGAGAGTGAGACCGGGCGAGAGAGAGAGAGAGAGAGACCGGGGGAGAGAGAGATGTCGGGGGGGAGAGAGAGACAGAGAGACCGGGGGGAGAGGGAACAAGAGAGACCGGGGTGGGTGGGGAGGGAACGAGAGAGACCGGGGAGGGAGGGAGCGAGAGCGTGACCAGGGGGAGAGAGAGAGACTGGGAGGCGAGGGAGAGAGAGAGACCGGGCGGAGAGAGAGAGAGACTGGGGAGAGAGAGAGCGAGGGGAAAAAGTTTGTGCCCCTGTTCGTACCTCCGAGTCTGAGAGAGACGGATGGAACGGCAGCAGAAAAAGAGGAAACAACTTCTCCAAAACTGATTGCAACTCATCGCCAAGGCTGGGGATAGATAACCTCACCACCTTCATAGGAAGTTTAACCACTTTATTCACTTTCTTATTTGTGCTCCGTTTGGAATTAGAGTTTATTTTATTTTTTTGTTGTATGTTTAGTGACAGCGTTGAAGAGGGAAATAAATTTGAAGCAACTTCTTCTGTCAAAGCTGTAACAAGACTTGAAAGAACTTAAAGATTTTTAATGAACTTTTCACAAAAAATGAATGTTAAAATCACACTTCACCCCCCCACGTTTCGATTATGATTTTGGAAGAAACAGAAACAAAAATTCATCGAGTTTTTTGATGAGTTACCAGAGAGGGTTGATGAGGGCAACGTGGTTGACGTGGTCTATATGGATTTCCAAAAGGCATTTGATAAAGTACCACATAATAGGCTTGCCAGCAAAGTTGAAGCCCATGGAATAAAAGGGAAACTGACAGCATGGATATGAAATTGGCTAAGTGACAGGAAACAGAGAGCAGTGGTGAACGTTTGTTTTTCGGACTGGAGAAAGGTATACAGTGGTGTTTCCCCAGGGGTTGGTACTAGAACCACTGCTTTTCTTGATATATATTAATGACTTGGACTTGGGAGTACAGGGCACAATTTCAAAATTTGCAGATGAGGCAAAACTTGGAAGTATAGAGAAAAGTGAGGAGGATAGGGATAGGCTACAAGAGGACATAGACAGGTTAGTGAAATGGGCGGACACGTGGCAGATGAAATTTAATGCAGAAAAGTGCGAAGTGATATGTTTTGGTGGGAAGAACGAGGAGAGACAATGTAAACTAAAGGGTACAATCCTAAAGAGAGTGCATGAACAGAGAGACCTAGGGGTATTTGTGCACAAATTGTTGAATGTGGCAGGGCAGTTTGAGAAAGTGGTTAAAAAAGCATACGGGATCCTGGGCTTCATAAATAAAGGCATAGAGTACAAAAGCAAGGAAGTTATGATGAACCTTTATAAAACACCAATTCAGCCTCAAATGGAGTATTGTGTCCAATTCTGGGCACCACACTTTAGGAAGGATGTGAAGGCCTTAGAGAGGGTGCAGAAAAGATTTACGAGAATGATTCCAGGGATGAGGGACTTCAGTTACATGGATAGACTGGAGAAGCTGGGGTTGTTCTCCTTAGAGCCGAGAAGTTTGAGAGGAGATTTGATAGAGGTGTTCAAAATCATGAGGGGTCTAAATAGAGTAGATAGAGAGAAACTGTTCCCATAGTTGGAAGGGTTGAGAAGCAGAGGACACAGATTTAAGGTGATTGGCAAAAGAATCAAAGGCAACATGAGGAAAAACACTTTTATGCAGCGAGTGGTTATGATCAGGAATGCAATACCTGAAAGGGTGGTGGAGGCACAATCGATCATGGCTATCAAAAGGGAATTGGATAAGTACCTGAAGGAAAGAAATTGCAGGGCTATGGGGAAAAGGCAGGGAGTGGGACTCGCTGAAGTGCTCTTGCAAAGAGACAGGACCAGCTCGATGGGCTGAATGGCCTCCTGTGCTGTAACCATTCTATAATTCTATTGAAAATCAATTTTCCCCTCATCTAAACAAGTTTCAGCCAGGTTTTGAAGTTCAAACGCTTTTAAAGACGGTCTGAAATGCTTAAAACATTTTAAAATTTAAATTTCTCAAAATTTGATTTTGAACGATCTACTGAAGTGTGTAGCTTTACATAAACATGCAACCATGCAGTTGAGGCGGGGGAGGACTGGGAGGATTGGTAGGAGTTACATATTACCTTTATTGACTTTTTTAAAAATAGCATTAAAACGTTTAGGAAGAGAGCCAAAAAAGGGGAAAAACACAAACCATTTTATTGTTTGTCATTCTATAGTCCTAACAAGTTCCAGGAATAATGTAAATATAGCTTTCCTCTTAAACATTTAGTAGAGTGTTAATAGAAACATGAGTTATGTAATGATGTATAAAAATTGCAGGAATCTATTTTAGTAGAAACTACTATTTGTTTATTGAGAAAGACACAGAAAATACTTCGATTAAATTGATAATGTACAATTTTGATTTGGTATAAATGTTTGAAATAGGAGATTAAAAATTGAGTGTACAATGAAGTTTGTTTCCCACTATTTAATTGGGAAGTACCTAAAATAATTCAACACTTTTCATGATAAGAGCAGGAATTAATATTGTGGAGAATGTTTGAGAGAAAAACATTAGAAGCAAAATTTGTAAATTAACATATTTATGTCAACATATTAGTAAACATTTCCAAGTCAGTCTGATTGGTTCTCCTGTCCAGGAAGAAAGATGAATGTTTATTGTTAAATCGTAGCTTTTCCTGCTTTTTGTTTTTAATTCGGTGATGCAAATTGTGTATGTTTTTCTGCACTTGTGAATAAGTGCTGCATTTCTGACATGTTACATGGGGGATGTGCTGGTTTAAGAAGACCACGTTTATTAGAACATAAGAAATAGGAGCAGGAGTAGGCCATTTGGCCTCTTGAGCCTGCTCCGCCATTCAATAAGATCATGGCTGGTCTTCTACCTCAACACTTTCCTGCACTCTCCCCATATCCCTTGATTCCCTTAATATCCAAAAATCTATCGATCTCTGTCTTGAATATACTCAACAACTGAGCCTCCACAGCCCTCTGGGGTAGAGAACTCCAAAGATTTACCACCCTCTAAGTGAAGAATTTTCTCCTCATCATAGAATCATAAATATTTACAGCACGGATGGAGGCCATTTCAGCCCATCGTATCCTCACCGGCCGACAAAGAGCTATCCAGCCTAATCCCACTAACCAGCTCTTGGTCCGTAGCCCTGTAGGTTATGGCAATTCAGGTGTACATCCAAGCACTTTTTAAATGTGGTGAGGGTTTCTGCCTCTACTACCTTTTCAGGCAGTGAGCTCCAGACCCCCACCACCCTCTGGGTGAAGAAATTTCCCCTCAAATCTCTTCTAAGGGAAATAGGTCCTTCCTATCCACTCTATCTAGGCCCCTCATAATTTTATACACCTCAATAAGGTCTCCCCTCAGCCTCCTCTGTTCCAAAGAAAACAAACCCAGCCTATCCAATCTTTCCTCATAGCTAAAATTCTCCAGCCCAGGTAACATCCTCGTAAATCTCCTCTGTACCCTCTCTAGTGCAATCACATCTTTCCTGTAATGTGGTGACCAGAACTGCACGCAGTACTCTAGCTGTGGCCTAACTAGTGTTTGATACAGTTTAAGCATAACCTCCCTGCTCTTGTATTCTATGCCTCGGCTAGTAAAGGCAAGTATTCCGTATGCCTTCTTAACCACCTTATCTGCCTGGCCTGCTACCTTCAGGGATCTGTGGACCTGCACTCCAAGGTCCCTTTGTTCCTCCACACTTCAGTGTCCTACCATTTAATATGTATTCATTTGCCCTGTTAGCCCTCCCCAAATGCGTCACCTCAGACTTTTCCAGATTGAATTCCATTTGCCACTGTTCTGCCCACCTGACCAGTTCATTGATATCTTCCTGCAGCTTTCTTCTTCATTATCAACCACACAGCCGATTTTAGTATCATCTGCAAACTTCTTTATCATACCACCTACATTCAAGTCTAAATCATTGATATATACCACAAAAAGCAAGGGACCTAGTACTGAGCCCTGCGGAACCCACTGGAAACAGCCTTCCAGTCACAAAAACACCCACAAACACACCCATCAACCATTACCCTGCTTCCTGCCTCTGAGCCAATTTTGGATCCAACCTGCCACTCAGTCCTAAATGGCGAACCCTTATTCTGAGACTGTGACCCCTGGTTCTAGACTCCCCAGCCAGGGGAAACATCCTCCCTGCATCTACCTTGTCAAGCCCTGTAAGAATTTTGTATGTTTCAATCAATTCCCCCCCATCCCAGTAATCAGTCTGATGAACCTTTGTTGCACTCCCTCTATAGCAAGTATACCCTTCCTTGGGTAAGGAGACCAAAACTGTACACAATACTCCAGGTGTGATCTCGCCAGGGCCCTATATAATTGCAGTAAGTCTTTACTCTTCTACTCAAATCCTCTTGTAATAAAGGCCAACATACCATTTGCTTTCCTAATTGCTTGCTGTACCTGCATGTTAACTTTCAGTGATTTGTGTACAAGGACACCCAGGTCCCTCTGAACACCAACATTTCCCAATCTCTCACCTTTTAAAAAATACTCTGCTTTTCTATTTTTCCTACTAAAGTGGATAACTTCACATTTCTCCACATTATATTCCATTTGCCATGTACTTGCCCACTCACTTAGCTTGTCTATATTCCCTTGAAGCCTCTTTGCATTCTCCTCACAACTTACATTCTCACCCACCTTTGTATCATCAGCAAACTTGGATATATTACATTTGGTCGCCTCATCCAAATCATTGATATAGATTGTGAATAGCCGAGACCCAAGCACTGATCCTTGCGGTACCCCACTAATTCTGCCAACCCAAAAATGACCCGTTTATTCCTACTCTGTTTTCTGTCCATTAACCAATCCTCAATCCATGCTAGTATATTACCCCCAATTCCATGAGTCCTAATTTTGTTTAATAACCTCTTGTGTGGCACCTTATCGAATGCCTTCTGAAAATCCAAATACACCACATTCACTGGCTCCCCCTTATCTATTCTGCTAGTTACAATCTCAAAAAACTCTAACAGATTTGTCAAACATGATTTCCCTTTCATAAATCCATGTTGACTCTGTGCAATCCAATTCCTATTTTCCAAGTGTCCTGATACCACGTCCTTAATAATAGATTCTAGCATTTTCTCTGCTACTGATGTCAGATTAACTGGTCTGTAGTTCCCTGTTTTCTCTCTCCCTCCTTTCTTATTAAATGGAAGTGATTGAAGTTGAAAATATGGATACCCGTTTATGTTCAATTCTTTTTAATACTGCGAACTAAAGAACTACAGCATTTTATATTTGTTGGTTGTCTGGTTGCATTGTGATTAATATTCTAATTACGTATCTGGACGTACAGCACGTCAGCGCCATAGGAAAGCCACTGCTCCTGCTGCTTGTGCAGTCATTTTTATAGTGACATGAGGGATGGGCTAATACATTGAAAACGTCAAAATTAATACAAATTGCACGAATATGCCTCTTTCAGCTCATCTTGGGCTTTTGGATTGTTTGTCAATGCATAACCGTGTAACTGAGTGATGCTTCTGAAGTGTTAATGCACTATTATGCAGTTCTTTTATATCCCAGCCATTCTGACAAGTAATTAAAAAAAAAAGAGTGTACATGACGAACGAAAAGTTTTTGCAGTAGTTGCAGTGTCGGGCACAGTATAAATCAGAAAATTAGAGGTTCAGGTAACTAGGATAATACAGTAATAATGGAGGACTTTAATTTTCATATAGCCTGGGCAAACCAAGTTTGTAGTAATAGTGCAGAAGACGAGTTCATGCACTGCATTCAAGATAGTTTTCTAGATCAGTATGTTGAGGAACCAGCGAGGGAATGGGCTATTTTAGATCTAGTATTGTGCAATGAGACAGGGTTAATTAATAACCTTGTAGTAAAGGAGACTCTGGGGAGCAGTGATCATAATAGGATAGAATTTTATGTTGAGTTTGAGAGTGATTTAGTTAAGTACGAAACTGGGGTCTTAAATCTGAACAAAGGAAACTACGTAGGTATGAGAGGTGAGTTGGCTAAGGTAGGTTGAGAAACTGGATTAAAAGATATGATGGTAGATAGCAATGGCAAACATTTAAAGAAATAATTCAGAATTCACAAAGAATGTACATTCCCTTAAGGATTAAAAACCTCAAGGGAAAAATGGTCCAACCGTGGCTAACGAGAGAAGTTAAAGATAGTATTAGATTAAAGGAAGAGGCTTATAATGTTGCCAAAAAGAGAAGTAATCCTGAGGATTTTAGAATTCAGCAAAAGATGACCAAGAAATTGATAGAGAAAATAGAATATGAGGATAAACTAGCAAGAGACATAAAAACAAATTGTAAAAGCTTCGATAGGTATGCAAAAAAGAAGAGATTTGCAAAAATAAACATAGGTCCCTTACAGGCAGAGACAGGAGAAATTATAATGGGGAATAAGGAAATGGCAGAGACATTAAATAAGTGCTTTGTATCTGTCTTCACGGAAGAAGACAGAAAAAACATTCCAGAAATAGCGGGGAAACACCGGTCTAGTGAGAATGAGGAACTTAAAGAAATTAGTAATAGTAAAGACATATCACTGGAGAAATTAATGGGATTTAAAGCTGACAAATCCCCTGGACCTGATGGCCTACATCCTAGGGTTTTAAAAGAGGTGACTACAGAGATAGTGGACGCGTTGGTTTTGATCATTCAGAATTCCCTAGATTCTAGAACAGTCCTTACTGATTGGAAGGCAGCAAATGTAACCCTGCTATTCAAGAAAGGAGGGAGAGAGAAAACAGGGAACTATAGACTGGTTAGCCTAACATCAGTAGTTGGAAAAATGCTAGAATCTATTATTAGGGATGTGGTAACAGGGCACTTAGAAAATCATAATATGATTGGGCAGAGTCAACACGGATTTATGAAAGGGAACTCGTGTTTGACAATCTAATAGAGTTTTTTGAGCTTGTAACTAGCAGGGTAGATGAGGGGGAACCAGTGGATGTAGTGTTTTTTGATTTTCAGAAAGCATTCGATAAGGTGCCACACAAGAGGTTAATACACAAAATTAGGGCTCATGGGATTGGGGGTAATATGTTAGCATCGATTGAGGATTGGTTAATGGACAGAAAACAGAGCAGGAATAAGCGGGTCACTTTCAGGTTGGCAGTGTAACTCATGGGGTACAGCAAGGATCTGCTTGGGCCTCAGCAGTTTACAATCTATATCAATGACTTAGATGAGGGGACCAAGTGTAATGTATCCAAGTTTGTTGACTAGCTAGGTGGGAAAGTAAGTTGTGAGGAGGATGCAAAGAGGCTGCAATGGGATATAGACAGGTTAAGTAAGTGGGCAATAACATGGCAGGTGGAATATAATGTGGGGAAATGTGAAGTTATCCACTTTGGTAGGAAAAATAGAAAAGCAGAATGTTTTTTAAATGGTGAGAGATTGGGAAATGTTAGTATTCAGGGGAACCTGGGTGTCCTTGTACATGAATCAATGAAAGTTAACATGCAGGTACAGCAAGCAATTAGGGAAGCAAATGCTATGTTAGCCTTTATTACAAAGGGATTGGCGTATAAGAGTAAAGATGTCTTACTGCAATTATATAGGGCCTTGTTGAGACCACACCTGGAGTACTGTGTACTGTTTTGGTCTCCTTACATAAGGAAGGATATACTTGCCATAGAGGGAGTGCAGCAAAGGTTCACCAGACTGATTCCTAGGATGGGGGGATTGTCCTATGAGGAGAGATTGAGGAAACTAGGCCTATATTCCAATAACCAGGGGGCATAGATTTAAAGTAATTGGTCGGAGGTTTACAGGGGATTTGAGGAGACATTTTTTCACCCAGAGGGTGGTGGGGGTCTGGAACTCACTGCCTGAAAGGGTGGTAGAGGCAGAGACTCTCATCACATTTAAAAAATACTTGGATATGCACTTGAAGTGCCATAACCTACAAAGCTACGGACCAAGTGCTGGAAAGTGGGATTAGGGTGGATAGCTCTTTGTTGGCCGGCACGGACAAGATGGGCCGAATGGCCTCCTTCTGTGCTGTAAATTTCTATGATTATATGATTAAGGAGAATATTACAGTGCTGTAGAGAGAGGATGTCCTGGCGGTGTGAAGGACAGAATCTATTTGGTTAGAGTTAAGAAACAATAGAGGTGCCATTACACTAGAGTCATAGAGTTATACAGCACGGATAGAGGCCCTTCGGCCCATCGTGTCCGCGCCGGCCATCAAGCCCTGTCTAATCTAATCCCATATTCCAGCATTTGGTCCGTAGCCTTGTATGCTGTGGCATTTCAAGTGCTCATCCAAATGCTTCTTAAATGTTGTGAGGGTTCCTGCCTCTACCACCCTTTCAGGCAGTGAGTTCCAGACTCCAACCACCCTCTGGGTGAAAAAGTTCTTTCTCAAATCCCCTCTAAACCTCCCGCCCTTTACCTTGAATCTATGCCCCCTAGTTATTGACCCCTCTACTAAGGGAAAAAGCTCCTCAGCATCCATCCTATCTATGCCCCTCATAATTTTGTACACCTCAATCATGTCCCCCCTCAGCCTCCTCTGCTCCAAGGAAAACAAACCCAATCTGCCCAGTCTCTCTTCATAGCTGAAGCGCTCCAGCCCTGGTAACATCCTGGTGAACCTCCTCTGCACCCTCTCCAACGCGATCACATCCTTCCTGTCGTGTGGCGACCAGAACTGCACACAGTATTCCAGCTGTGGCCTAACCAGTGTTTTATACAGCTCCATCATAACCTCCTTGCTCTTATATTCAATGCCTCGGCTAATGAAGGCAAGTATCCCATATGCCTTTTTTACCACCTTATCCACCTGTTCCGCCGCCTTCAGGGATCTGTGTACTTGCACACCCAGATCCCTCTGACCCTCCGTCTTGCCTAGGGTCTTACCATTCATTGTGTATTCCCTTGCCTTGTTAGTCCCCCCAAAGTGCATCACCTCGCACTTTTCCGGGTTAAATTCCATTTGCCACTGTTCCGCCCATCTGACCAACCCATCTATATCGTCCTGCAGACTGAGGCTACCCTCCTCGCTATTTACCACCATACCAATTTTTGTATCATCCGCGAACTTACTGATCATACCTTTTACATTCATATCCAAGTCATTAATGTAGACCACAAACAGCAAGGGACCCAGCACCAATCCCTGTGGCACCCCACTGGCCACAGGCTTCCAGTCACAAAAACAACCTTCGACCATCACCCTCTGCCTTCTGCCACTAAGCCAGTTTTGTATCCAATGTGCCAAGGCACCCTGGATTCCATGGGCTCTTACCTTCTTGACCAGTCTCCTGTGCGGGACTTTATCGAAGGCCTTACTGAAATCCATGTATACCACATCCACTGCGTTACCCTCATCCACACACCTAGTCACCCCCTCAAAAAATTCAATCAAATTAGTCAGACATGATCTTCCCTTGACAAAGCCATGTTGACTATCCCTGATTAATCCTTGCCTCTCCAAGTGGAGACAAATTTTGTCCCTCAGAATTTTTCCAATAATTTTCCTACCACTGATGTTCGGCTCACTGGCCTGTAGTTCCCCGGTTTTTCCCTACTTCCCTTCTTGAATAATGGTACTACATTAGCGGTTCTCCAGTCCTCTGGCACATCCCCTGTGGCCAGAGAGGTCCTTAATATATGTGTTAGAGCCCCCGCAATCTCTTCCTTTGCCTCACACAGCAGCCTGGGATACATTTCATCCGGGCCTGGGGATTTATCCATTTTTAGGCCAGCTAAAACCGCCAATACCTCCTCCCTCTCGATGTTAATATGTTTGAGCATATCACAGTCCCCCCGCCCTATTTCTATGTCTACATCGTCCTTCTCCATAGTGAAAACAGAT
Source organism: Somniosus microcephalus (assembly GCF_052327205.1). Classification (NCBI taxonomy): domain Eukaryota; kingdom Metazoa; phylum Chordata; class Chondrichthyes; order Squaliformes; family Somniosidae; genus Somniosus; species Somniosus microcephalus. The sequence continues at coordinate 205,237,815 of NC_140995.1, read as the reverse complement.
GCAAAAAATTCATTTAGAACCCCCCCTCCATCTTCCGGCTCCACACACAGATTGCCACTTTTGTCCCTAATGGGCCCTATTTTTTCCCTAGTTATCCTCTTACCCTTAATATACTTATAAAACATCTTAGGATTTTCCTTTATTTTGCTCGCCAGTGTTATTTCATGGCCCCTCCTTGATCTCCTAATTTCTTTTTTAAGTATCCCCCTGCACTTTTTGTACTCCTCTAGGGCTTCCTCCGTCTTTAGCCTTTTGTATCTGCCAAAAGCCCTCCTTTTTTTTCTAATACATTCTCGTATATCCCCTGACATCCACGGTTCCCTGTGGTTTTTGGAACCCCCCTTGACCTTTACGGGAACATGTTGCCATTGTATGATCTCAATCTCCCTTCTGAAAGCCTCCCATTGCTCCGATGCTGATTTTCCTACAAGTAGCTGATCCCAGTCCAATTTGGCCAGATCCTGCCTTATCCTATTAAAATCGGCCTTCCCCCAATTTAGAACCTTTATTTCCGGCCCATCCATGTCCTTTTCCATGACCACCTTAAATCTTACCATATTATGGTCACTGTCACCAAAGTGCTCACCTACTAGCACTTTTTCCACTTGGCCAGGTGTATTCTGTAGGCCACCTAATAGTGGGAAGAATATAGAGGAGCAAATTTGCGAGGAAATTACAGAGGGTTGCAAGAACTACAGAGTAGTGATAATGGGGGACTTCAATTATCCTAATAAAGACTGACATAGTAATAGTGTAAAGGGCAGAGAGGGGGAAGAATTTCTGAAGTGTGTTCAGGAGAACTTTCTTGATCAGTATGCTTCTGGCCCAACGAGGAAGGAGGCATTGCTGGATCTGGTTCTGGGGAATGAGTTGGGCCAAGTGAATCAAGTGTCAGTGGGGGAACATTTAGGGAACAGTGATCATAGTATCATGAGGTTTAGATTAGCTAGGGAAAAGGATCGGGAGCAATCTAGAGTTAAAGTACTTAATTGGAGGAAGGCCAATTTCAGTGGGTTTGGAATGGATCTGGCCCGGGTAAATTGGAATCAAAGATTGGCAGGCAAAACTGTAGTTGAACAATGGGCTGCCTTTAAAGAGGAGATGGTTCGGGTACAGTCGAGGTACATTTGTACGAGGAGGAAAAGTAAGGCAAAGTCAGAGCTCCCTGGATGACAAAAGAGAGAGAGTAAGATGAAGCAGAAAAAGGGGGCATATGACAGATAACAGGTTGAGAATGCAAGTGAGAACCAGGCTGAATATAGAAAGTTCAGAGGGGAAATGAAAAAGTAAATAAGGAGGGCAAAGAGAGATTATGAGAATAGACTGGCAGCTAACATAAAAGGGAATCCAAACATCTTCTATAGGCATATAAATAGTAAACGGGTAGTAAGAGGAGGGATGAGGCCAATTAGAGACCAAAAAGGTGACCTACGCATGGAGGCAGAGGGCAAGGCTGAGGTACTAAATGAGTACTTTGCATCCCTCTTTACCAAGGAAGAAGATACTGCCGAAGGCATAGCGAAAGAGGAGGTAGTTGAGATACTGGATTGGCTAAAAATTGATAAAGAGGAGGTACTAGAAAGGCTGGCTGTAATTAAAGTAGATAAGTCACCAGGACCGGATGGGATGCATCCTAGGATGCTGAGTGAAGTAAAGGTGGAAATTGCAGAGGTACTGGCCATAATCTTCCAATCCTCCTTGGATACGGGGGGTGGTTCCAGAGGACTGGAGAATTGCAAATGTTACGCCCTTGTTCAAAAAAGAATGTAAGGATAAACCCAGCAACTACAGGCCAGTCAGCTTAACCTCTGTGGTGGGGAAGCTTTTAGAAATGATAATTCGGGACAAAATTAATATTCATTTGGACAAATGTGGATTAATTAAGGGAAGCCAGCACGGATTTGTTAAAGGCAAATAGTGTTTAACTAACTTGATTGAATTTTTTGATGAGGTAACAGAGAAGGTTGATGAGGGCAATGCGGTTGATGTGGTGTACATGGAATTCCAAAAGACGTTTGATAAAGTGCCACATAATAGGCTTGCCAGCAAAGTTGAAGCCCATGGAATAAACGGAACAGTGGCAACATGGATACGAAATTGGTTAAGTGACAAGTAACAGAGAGTAGTGGTAAACGGTTGTTTTTCGGACTGGAGGAAGGTATGCAGTGGTGTTCCCCAGGGGTTGGTACTAGGACCACTGCTTTTCTTGATATATATTAATGACTTAGACTTGGGTGTGTAGGGCACTATTTCAAAATTTGCAATGACACAAAACTTGGAAGTATAGTGAACAGTGAGGAGGATAGGGATAGACTTCAAGAGGACATAGACAGGTTGGTGAAATGGGCGGACACGTGGCTGATGAAATTTAACACAGAAAAGTGCAAAGTAATACATTTTGGTAGGAGGAACAAGGAGAAGCAATGTAAACTAAAGGGGGTGCAGGAACAGAGACTTGGGGTGTGTATGTGCACAAATTGTTGAAGGTGGCAGGGCAGGGTGAGAAAGCAATTTAAAAAGTATACAGGATTCTGAGCATAAATAGAGGCATAGGGCTGGATTTTATCAATGGAGGCGTGTAGGAGGCGGGACTCCCACTTTTGGGGTTGTAGTCCCGCCTCCATCGAGTTGTGGCCAACCCACTCGATTTTCCCCTGATTGACCTTGTTGAGCCCGCCCAGCGGGCTCAGCAGGCCAATTAAGAGCCACCCGGCAACAGGTGACGTCACAGATTGACATTTCATCTGTCAAGAGCTTTTGACAGATGAAATATCAACGTTTGACAGCTCTTTGAAGCTGTCAAACACTGACAATCTGTACACTAAGTTAATTCCTTCCTCTCAGGCTGATTTAAAGATCTCTCCAGAACAGAAAGCAGAGGCTGCAGATTTTGACAGTTCGCGGCCATTCTGCTTTCTGTGCCGGTGAGATGAGGGACTCCCGAGACCTGAAGGAAGGAAGGCTGCATTATTAAGTAAAGGTAAGTAAAACTTATTTAAACACTTTACACACACCAAACACACTTACCTCTGCACTCATGCACCCATCACTCACCTGGACACCTCGAACCCTCCAAGTCCTTCAGCCCGATGGTCTGCCTCGCTAACTTGGTGTGGTTGGAGCCGTCGTGAAGCCCACACTTCAGGGATAAAAATAGGGATTAGGCTAAAAACTGCCTGTTAACAGGCAGTTAATTGGCACTAATCCCCTTCCTGCCTCGGGGAGGCGGCTCCCAGCACAGGTCGGGTACCTGCCTCCTGTGAAACGGGCATGGGGGCGGGATGGTTTCGTGCCCCCCGATTTCGCGATTTTAACCCCCCACACGCCTCCAATCCCGCCTCAACGGCCGATGAAATTCAAGCCCATAGAGTACAAAAGCAAGGAAGTTATGATGAACCTTTATAAAGGACTGGTTCGGCCACAGTTGGAGTATTGTGTCCATTCTGGGCACCGCAGTTTAGGAAGGATGTGAAGGCTTTATAGAGGTTGCAGAAAAGATTTACAAGAATGTTTCCAGGGATGAGGGACATTAGTTATGTGGATAGACTGGGGAAGCTGGTGGTGTTCTCCTTAGAACAGAGAAGATTGAGAGGAGATTTGATAGAGGTGTTCAAAATCACAAGGGGTCTAGACAGAGTAGATAGAGAGAAACTGCTCCCATGGTGGAGTGGTCAAGAACCAGTGGAAACAGATTTAAGGTGATTGGCAGAAGCACCAAAGGCGACAGGAGGAAGTACTTATTTACACCGTGAGTGATTATGATCTGGAATGCACTGCCTGAAAGGGTGGTGGAGGCAGATTCAATCGTGGCTTTCAAAAGGGAATTGGATAAGTACCTGAATGGAAAAAAAATTGCAGGGCTACTGGGAATGGGTGAGGGAGTGGGACTAGCTGAGGTATTCTTGCAGAGAGCTGGCACGGGCTCGTCGGGCCGAATGGCCTCCTACTGTGGTGTAACGATTCTATGTAATATTGGATGCATATATGGATATAGTTGGATTGGAAAGTTTCCTTTGTGGTGGCTTTTATTTCAGCATTGTGACCAAGAGGCCGCTGTGATGGTCAGTAACAGAGGGAAGGTAAGGTGTGGGACAAATGTTGAAAGGGGAATTGGGGTTGTGTTCACAGGTACCGCAGGCAGATGATTCGATCCTGGATATCCCGGCCAGAACGGGGCAATCTGGGTTGCCTCCTATCTTCTGCTTCCTCCTCTTCTGCTTTTTCCTCTTCTGTGTCTTCCTCTTCCTCCTTTTGTGAGGACCTTGTCCCCTTTGATACCTCTGCTCCATCTGCATGTCATGCTCCAGCCCAAGAGGGACTGCAACTGGAGCCTCCAAGATATGGGGGCAAGTGGTGTTCACAGAGGCTTTCCTATAAGAGCCAAAGCCTTGCAAACGTCCAGCAGCACTCCCTGCACACTTTAACAACTTTTTAAATGTATTACTCCAAGCCACTAATCCAGTAAAATGTAAAGAAACCAGTACAAAAGTGAAAATCTAAACTTACCTGAATGCTGCATGTGTCCCTTTAAGAAGCGGTGGTAGGGGGTCCGTCACACCTCTTGTTCTGCCGAGTGTGCTTTGGAGAGTGCATTAATAAAAGTGACGACGTGCAAAATACCAGATCGTGTGTCAATTCAGCGTTGCACGCCGATTGACGTCACGATCTGGCTCATCTAAATATCTGAAGCGAGCGCAGGCAACAGTAGCGCTGTCGCCCTCCCAAAATGCCGGCCATCGCATTCCGCTCTGGAAGTAGGCGGAAGCGAGATGCCTGCCATTTTTTCTTCCAAACTGGTCTTAACGGCTGGCGCAAATGGGTCCAATTTCCCGGGCACAAAATTCTTACAGGGCTTTACAGGGTAGATGCTGGGAGGACATAGAAAGGCTAGCAGAATGGGCAGACAAGTGGCAGATGGAATTTAATACAGAGAAGTGTGTGGTGATGCGTTTTGACAGAAGGAACAGGGAGAGGCAATATACACTTAATGGCACAGTTTTAAAGAGTGTTCAGGGACAGAGGGACCTGGGAGTTAATGTGCATAGGTTCCTGAAGCTGGCAGGACATATTGAGAGAGTGGTTAACAAAGCTTATGGGATCTTGGGCTTCATAAATAGAGGCTTATGGGATCCAGAGTCGCAATGCGGATTCTTCCCACTAAGGGGCACAATGGACATGATCTTCACTGCACGTCAATTACAAGAGAAATGCAGGGAACAGCACCAACCACTGTACATGGCCTTCTTTGATCTCACAAAGGCCTTTGACACTGTCAACCGTGAGGGATTATGGAGTGTCCTCCTCAAATTCGGCTGCCCTCAAAAGTTTGTCACCATCCTCCGCCTGCTTCACGATGACATGTAAGTCGTGATCCTGACTAACGGTTCCACCACAGACCCAATTCACGTATGATCCGGGGTCAAGCAAGGCTGTGTCATCGCACCAACGCTCTTCTCGATCTTCCTTGTTGCAATGCTGCATCTCACCCTCAGTAAGCTCCCCACTGGAGTGGAGCTAATTTACAGAACGAACGGGAAACTGTTCAACCTCCGTCACCTCCAATCCAGATCCAAGGTCATCCCATCCTCTGTCGTTGAATTACAGTATGCAGACGATGCTTACGTCTGTGCTCACTCGGAGGTCGAACTCCAAACCATCATCAACACCTTCACCGAAGCGTACAAGAGCATGGGCCTTACACTAAACATCCGTAAGACAAAGGTCCTCTACCAACCTGCCCCCGCCACACAGTACTGCCCCCCGATTATCAAAATCCACGACAAGGCCTTGGACAACGTGGACCACTTTCCATACCTCGGGAGCCTACTGTCAACAAGGGCAGATGTCGACGACGAAGTCCAACACCGCCTTCAGTGTGCCAGTGCAGCCTTTGGTTGCCTGAGGAAGAGAGTATTTGAAGACCAGGACCTCAAACCCGGCACTAAGCTCATGGTCTACAGAGCAGCAGTGATACCTGCCCTGCTGTATGCTTCAGAGACATGGACCATGTACAGTAGGCACCTCAAAGCACTGGAGAGGTACCACCAACGCTGCCTTCGCAAGATCCTGCAAATCCATTGGCAGGATAGGCGCACCAACGTCCGTGTTCTTGCTCAGGCCAACATCCCCAGCATCAAAGCTTTGACCATGCTCGATCAGCTCCGATGGACGGGTCACATTGTCCGCATGCCCGATACGAGACTCTCAAAACAAGCGCTCTACTCGGAGCTCCAGCACGGCAAGGGAGCCCCAGGTGGGCAAAGGAAATGCTTCAAGGTCACCCTCAAAGCCTCCTTGAAAAAGTGTAACATCCCCACCGACACCTGGGATTCCCTGGCCCAAGACCGCACAAAGTGGAGAAAAAGCATCCGGGAAGGCGCCGAACACCTCGAGTCTCATCGCCGGGAGCAAGCAGAAGCACAGGGAGCGCACGTCAACCCAAGCACCCCACCCACCCGCCCCTTCAACCACCGTCTGCCCCAACTGTGACAGAGACTGTAGGTCCCGCATTGGACTCATCAGGCACCTGCGAATTCATTTTTAATGTGGCAGCAAGGGTTCTGAGGGACTGCCTAAGAAAAAAATATTGAGTTCAAAAGTAGAGAAGTTATGCTGAACCTTTATAAAGCGCTGGTTAGGCCACAGTTGGAGTATTGCGTCCAATTCTGGTCACCACACTTTAGGAAGGATGTGAACGCCCTTCAGAGGGTGCAGAGAAGATTTACCAGAATGGTTCCGGGGATAGGGGATCTTAGTTACAAGGACAGGCTGGAGAAGCTGGATTTGTTTTCATTAGAGCAAAGGAGGTTGAGGGGTAATTTGATAGAGGTGTACAAGATTATGACAAGTTTGGATAGGCTAGACGGGGAAAGGCTGTGGCCAATAGTTGATGGTACAAGGACTAGGGGACACAGATTTAAGGTTTTTGGCAAGAGATACAGGGGGGATGTGAGGAAAAACTTTTTTACGCAGCGAGTGGTGAGGACCTGGAATTTGCTGCCGACGGAAGTGGCGGAAGCAGAGACACTCAATGTTTTCAAGGGGAGACTGGATAGGCACTTGAGGGAAATAAACTTGCAGGGCTACGGGGATAGAGCGGGGGAATGGGACTGACTGGATTGCTCTAAAGCGAGCCGGCATGGATGCGTTGGGCTGAATGGCCTCCTTCTGTGCCGTTATGACTCTTATGATGTTTCCCCTGGCTGGAGAATCTTGAACCAGGGGTCACAGTCTCAGAATAAGGGGTCAGCCATTCATGACTGAGATGAGAAGAAATTTCTTCACTGAAAGTGTTGTGAATCTTTGGAATTCTCTACCCCAGAGGGCTGTGGATGCTCAGTCATTGAGAGTATATTCAAGACAGAGATTGATAGATTTTTGGATATTAAGGAACTCAAGCGATATGGGGATAGTGCGGGAAGGTGGAGTTAAGATAGAATATCAGCCGTAATCTTATTGAATGGCGGAGCAGGTTCAAATGGCCAACTCCTGCTACTATTTCTTATGTACCTATGTTCTTGTGCAACAGGACACCTGCTGCTTTGCTGAAAGAGTTGGAGTTTAGTTTAAAAGGTGCAGAAGAGCCCCAAAAACTATAGAGTTAAATTATTTCAGGCCTAATAAATTGTACGGTTGTGTTGCTTGAGGAGAGGAAGAGCTGCCATCTGAAAAACTCGATGTTGAGTCCAGAAGGTTGTTAAGTGCCTAATCGAAAGATGAGGTGCTGTTTCTTGAGCTTGCATTGAGCTTTGTTAGAACAGTGTAAGAGGCTGAGAACAGAGAAGTTAGAGTGGGAGTGAAGCGGAGAATTAAAGTGACAGGCGACCGGATTTTTTCAGATGGCAGCTGTTGATGATTCTGCTATTCCCATTTACACCTCCTCTAGATTCTTCTTTTGTCCCATTACCATCTCCTTTTGCCTGGTACAATCATACCTTTTGTCATTTAATCTCTCCTGCCTTCCACACTATCACAGACCTTCCCTTTAGTTCTTTCCTCCCGTCCCCACTTACCCTGCCCCTGCACTTGCTTAAAATCTACTATATCTCTAACTTTCCAGTTCTGATAAAAGGTCATCAATCTGAAATGTTAACTCTGTTTCTCTCTCCACAGATGTTGCCTGACCTGCTGAGTATTTCCAGCATTTTCTGTTTTATTTCAGATTTCCTGCATCCCCAGTAATTTGCTTTTGTATCTTAAAATAGAATTCTAATGTTTCATATGTATCTTAATGCCATCAGGAAAAATCCTCCTAAACAGATTGTATAATTTACATAAAGATGAGGTTGATGCCAAGATAATACATAGACTTCAAGAAGTGGAAGAAAGAAAGAAACGTGAAGAGTGAGTAAATTAGTTTTTACCTATGAATCTTATCTTCTTGCATTGGAGGCAGTTCAGAGAAGGTTCACGAGGTTGATTCCTGAGATAAAGGGGTTGACTTATGAAGAAAGGTTGAGCAGGTTGGGGCTATACTCATTGGAGTTTAGAAGAATGAGAGGTGATCTTATTGAAACATATAAAATACTGAAGGGCTCGACAAGGTAGATGCAGAGAAGATGTTTCCCCTCATGGGGGAATCTAGAACTAGGAGGCATAGTTTCAGAATAAGGGGTCGCTCATTTAAAACTGAGATGAGGAGGAATTTCTTCTCTCAGAGGGTCATAAATCTGTGGATTTCTGTGCCCCAGAGAGCTGTGGAGGCTGGGTCATTGAATATATTTAAGGTGGAGATAGGGAGATTTTTGAACAATAAGGGAGTGAAGGGTTATGGGGAGCGGACAGGGAAATGGAGCTGAGCCCAAGATCAGATCAGCCATGATCTCATTAAATGGCAGAGCAGGCTCAAGGGGCCTGCTCCTATTTCTTATGTTCTTATTGCTGCTTTTCTCTCGGTGTTTTACTTTGCTTGTGCCTTTTTGTTTGTCTTTTGTTTTTTCTTTTTTTAAATTTTGTTTCTGTTTTTTTCCTGCTTGTTTTTTCATCTGAGGTGGAAGGGGTGAGTTTGCAGAGAGAAGTGCAGGAAGAGAATGTAGCATGGGTGCAGACAGGCATCTTTGATGGAAGCATGGCGGCAAGAATAAGGTTGTAGCGGTTGGGGATGGACTTGTTGCTGGAAATAGGTAGTCGGTGATCAGTAATAGTGGATAAGGTTATGTTTAGGGACAGTAATGGTGGCAAATACAAGAGGGAAGAGCATATTATGAGTACAAAAGCGGGTGAGGGAGTATATTGAGTAGTAAGTCGAACTGAGAGGAAGTGGAGACGGAGGAAGGGAGAATAGTGTAAGCCGAAGATATGGTTGCAAAACAATAATTTGTTTTTAAAGTGCCATGGACGACTAAAGAGGTATGGTACAACATAAAACTAAAAGAAAACGCATGCAAAAAACTAGCACAGATCCTGGCCACTGGAAGAGATACAAAGAACAATATAAGGTGACAAAACAGATAGTAAGAGCTACAAAAAGCGACTATGAAAAGAAACTTGCAAGGGATATCAAAATCAACACTAAAAGTTTTTACAATTATTTTAGGAAAAAGAGGGTGGTCAGGATCAATGTGGGCCCTTTGAAAACTGATAACAGTGATCTTGTAAATGAAAATAAGGACATGTTGAATAATTAATTACTTTGCGTCACTAGTTACTTTACGTCAGTAGTTACAGTAGAGGAAGAGGATAGCATGCCAGACATCCGAAGGAAACTAATATTGAATCAGGGACTCAACAAAATTAACGTAAGCAAAATAATAGTAATGAAGAAAATAATGACACGAAAGAGTGACAAATCCTCAGGATCAGATCGTTTCCATCCCAAGGTTTTAAAGGAAGTAGGTGAGCACATTGCAGATGCCTTCACTATAATCTTCCAAAGTTCTCTTGATTCAGGAACCATTCCTTTTAGATTGGAAAATTGCACATGTCACTCCACTATTTAAGAAAGGTGAGAGAGGGAAACCAGGGAATTATAGACCAGTTAGTCTAACATCTGTTGTCAGGAAAATACTAGTGTCTATAATTAAGGACAGAGTGACTGAACACCTTGAACATTTTCAGCTGATCAGAGAGATCCAACATGGATTTGATTAGGGTAGGTCATGCCTGACGAAACTGACTGAATTTTTTGAAGAGGTGACTATAGTGGACAGGAGAATGTCTGTGGATGTTATTTATATAGACTTCCAGAAGACATTTGATAAAGTCCCTCATAAGAGACTATTAGCTAAAGTTAAAGCTCATGGAATTGAAGGCAAATTATTGACCTGGTTAGGAAATTGGCTGAGCAGCTGGAGACAGAGAGTAGGGATAATGGACAGGTACTCTAATTGGCAGGATGTGACTAGTGGTGTCCCGCAAAGATCTGTGTTGGGGCCTCAACTATACACCGTGTTATTAACAACTTAGATGATGGGATAGAAAGCCATATATCCAAGTTTGCCGATGACACAAAGATAGACGGCACTGTAAGCAGTGTAGATGGAAGCATAAAATTACAGAGAGATATTAATAGATTACGCGAATGGGCAAAACTGTGGCAAATGGATTTCAGTGTAGGCAAATGTGAGTTCATCCACTTTGGACCTAAAACAGATAGATGAGCGTACTTTCTAAATGGTGAAAGCTAGAAACCGTTGAGGTCCAAAGAAACTTGGGGGTCCATGTACATAGATCATTAAAATGTCATGAACAGGTACAGAAAATAATCAAAAAGGCTAATTGAATGCTGGTCTTTTTATCTACAAGAGAGTAGAAGCTATGTTACAGCTATGCAAAGCCCTGGTTAGATCATACTTGCAGCACTGTGAGCAGTTCTGGGCAGCACACCTTAGGAAAGATATATTAGCCTTGGAGGGAGTGCAGCATAGATTTACCAGAATGATACCTGGACTCCAAGGGTTAAATTGCAAGGAGAAATTACACAAATTAGGGTTGTATTTCCCTGGAATTTAGAAGATTATGGGGTAATTGGATCGAAGTTTTCAAGATATTAAGGGGAACTGATAGGTAGATAGAGAGAAACTATTTTCGCTGGTTAGGGAGACTAGGACGATGGGGCATAGCCTGGCTCTATTTTTTTTTAGACTTTCAGGAGTGAAGTTAGGAAACACGGAAAGGGTGGTAGAAGTTTGGAACTCTGTTCTGCAAATGGCAATTGATGCCAAGTCAATTGTAAATTTTAAATCTGAGATTGACCAAAGGTATTAAGGGATATGGGGCAAAGGCGGGTATATGGAGTTGGTCACAGATAAGCCATGATCACACCGACTGACGGAACAGGCTCGAGGGGCTGAATGGACTAGTCCTGTTCCTATGCTTATAGCACTAAATGAACAACCGCACTATAAGCATCTTAAACAGAATTTGCTGATTTTTAGCATGAGCTGGGAACCAGTGAAGAGAGGTGGGTCAGGGTGTGAGGTGAGGCTGTGTCGTTAATTGTGTGGATAGGTTTGGAAGTATTGGGTGCACATTAAGGCCACAGTCTGAGTAAGAAGAAAAAAAGCGGAGAGCTGGTGGAGGACCCGGGGGTAGGGGGGTGGGGGCAGGCGCAGCCGCAGGAAAGGTGTCTGGTAGCAGTAATGTAAAAAAAACTTTCAATTCATTCATGGGATGTGGACGTGGTTGGCAGTGCCAGCATTTATTGCCCATCCCTAATTGCCCTTGAGAAGGTGGTGTTGAGCCGCCTTCTTAAACCGCTGCAGTCTGTGTGGTGAAGGTACTCCCAAAGTGCTGTTGGGTAAGGAGTTTCAGGACTTTGATCCAGCAACGATGAAGGAAGGGCAATATGTGTCCAAAAAGATGTGTGTGAATTTCAGGGGAACTTGAAGGTGGTGGTGTTCCCATGAGTCTGCTGCCCTTCTCCTTCTAGGTGGTAGAGGTTGTGGGTTTGAGAGGTGCTGTCAAAGAACCCTTGGCAAGTTGCTGCAGTGCATTTTGTAGATGGTACACACTGCAGCCACGGTGCATGGATGGTGGCGGAGTGGATGTTTAAGGTTGTGGAATGGGTGTCGATCAAGCAGGCTACTTTGGCCTGGATAGTGTCAAGCTTCTTGAGTGTTGTTGGAGCTACATAGTTATGTAGTATTTACAACAACAACTTGAATTTATATAGCACCTTTAACGTAGTAAAACGTCCCAAGGTGCTGCACAGGATTATTATAAGACAAAAAATTTGACACCGAGCCACATAAGGAGAAATTAGGGCAGGTGACCAAAAGCTTGGTCAAAGAGGTAGGTTTTAAGGAGCGTCTTAAAGGAGGAAAGAGAGGGGAATTCCAAGGCTTAGCGTATAGGCAACAGAAGGCACGGCCACCAATGGTTGAGCGATTATAATCAGGGATGCTCAAGAGGGCAGAATTAGAGGAGCGCAGATATCTCTTGGGGGGGTTGTGGGGCTGAAGGAGATTACAGAGATAGGGAGGGGTGAGGCCATGGAGGGATTTGAAAACAAGGATGAGAATTTACAGCACAGAAACAGGCCACTTGGCCCAACAAGTCCATGCCGGTGTTTATGCTCCACACAAGCCTCCTTCGACCCTTCTTCATCCAACCCCATCAACCTATCCTTTTATTCCTTTCTCCCTCGTATTTATCTAGCTTACCCCTTAAATGCATCTATGTTATTTGCCTCAACTCCTTTTGATAGCGAGATCCACATTGTAACCACTCTCTGGGTAAAGAAGTTTCTCCTGCATTCTCTATTGGATTTACTAGTGACTATCTTATATTTATGGCCCCTAGTTCTGGTTTCACCCGCAAGTGGAAACATCTTCTCTATGTCTACCCTATCAAACCCTTTCATAATCTTAATGGCCTCTATCAGGTCACCCCTCAGTCTTCTCTTTTCTAGAGAAAAGAATCCCAGACTGTTCAGTCTTGCTGATAGATATAACTTCTCAGTTCTGCTATCATCCAAGTATATCTTTTTTGCAACTTCTCCAGTGCTTCTATATCCTTTTTATAATATGGAGACCAGAACTGTTCACAGAACTCCAAGCATGGTCTAACCAAGGTTCTATACAAGTTTAACTTAACTTCTCTGCTTTTCAAATCTGCCCTGCCAGAAATGAACCCCAGTGCTTTGTTTGCTTTTTAATGGCCTTATTAACCTGCGACACTATTGTCTACCTGTACCCCTAGATCCCCCTGCTCCTCTACACCATTTAGACATTTAGGCCGCGATTTCCCCGACCTTGGTGAGTCCGTGGTAGTGGGGGTCGGTGGTGGGTCCCGACCTCGCTGCTGGCTCGAGCCCGCTGTCCAAGATGCTTTTACATTGATTGGGCTTATTAAGCCTGCCCAGTACATTTCCCGGCCAATTGAAAGAAGCGGGTCTGATGAAGTCATTCAATGACGCGTCATCAGCCGGTTTCCTTACAGGGACCATGCGCAAATTTAGTTTGACAGTTCTACTGTCAGTTACCTACAGCATTGAGGTGCTGCAAACACTGATGAGCACTGCACAGAGGTGCACAGCTGCATTCAGGCTCTCCCATGACTCATGGAGGGAGTCACAGCACGCAGGGAGGTTCTCTTCCCTTCGCATGAGCAGAAAAGACCACCCCAGGAGACCAACGCAGTCTGGTAGCACATTGCATAGGAGGACACAAGCAGGGATGTCGTCAGGAGGAACAGGCTGCAGTGGTGCAAGCCTTTCAATGATCTCAGTAGATCATGAAACGTTACTGCAAAGCCACACTCAACCTCATCCTGCTGTGCCACTCATCACATCCCCATCACTCTGCCTTCCCTACTCTACACTTGCACATCCTTACTCACGCCAACTTACCTTGTACCTCCACCCATCCCTCTCTATCTACACTATCACTTTCCCATCTCACTAGCCACCCCTCACACTCACCCTCCCCCTAGTCCAATCATACCAACTAACAACACACAAGGGAAGGCACTTGGGTGTTTTATGCAATATTCATGTGAAGTTTATGTTAATATGTGTCAAACATTGAAACCTTTATTTTCAACACTTTGAGTTCTTGGACAGATCTGTGTGCACCTTTGGAAGTGGCTTAGTAAGTTACAGTGAATGGTGAGACATAATGTTACCCTTGCAATGGTGATAAGTGTGAAAGGAATGGCTTGGGCATTGTAGGGATGCTTTATGGTGTTGGTGTGGGGTGGTGCCAACCTGGCGCATCATGTGGCAGCCAGGGTGTATAACGTCAAATGAAATAAATGTGGCCATGGTGAGGCTATCCCTGGTGTCCCGGGCAGCAATGTGGTCAGGTGCTGATGTCCTCAGCCCTGTGCAGCATCAGGTGATTGCGCAGAAGATTGGTGGTGTTGGGGCTGATCGTGGTGGGATTCTGAGGAGATAGTTTCAAGGGCATCGATGCTGATGTAATAGATGGCAGGTGAACTTGAGATGACAGAAGCGATCTGTCAATGGGGAGAGAGGTTATTCCAATGAGGTGACACTGGATAGTGAGTTTGCTCCAAACACTTGCAACCTGCATAAAGCGCAATCTGTCTTCCAAATGCAGTAAGCAACAGCTTCTGAGCTTGGAAAGTAAACAGCTGTGAGATGGGAGCTTTTATACCACATTTGCAGCTGTCAAGTAATCATATCTTTCCATGCTGATTCAACTCCCGAGCTGCTGACCGGACGTGATCCCCGAGCAGCGTGGACCCTGTGGGCGACCTTGTAAAATGTTACGGTGAGCTCAAAATACTTTTTAAGTGGATCTTAACAAGGTCATAATGACCTGAATTGCCTCCCCAGCCACAGCGGGTCTGTTCAGCGCGGACAGACCTGACATCTGGGAAAGGCGCGTGGCGGTGGGTTGACAGTGGGGTACTGACCCGTTGTCAAAAAAGAACATTTTCCCACCCGACCCGCCACCGATCGTGTCTGCTTACCCCCTGAAAAATTCCCCCTTTATTTTCCAAACAGTATGTGGCTTCCTTATTCTTCCTACCAAAATGTACCACATTGCACTTATCTATACAGGTTGACTATCCCTTATCCGAAAACCTTGGGACCAGCTGTGTTTCGGTTTTCGGAAATTTTCAGATTTCAGAAGGTATTATTTCAGACTGGGAAACTCTGAACATTAAATTAATTTGGTAATTAGTATTTGTATTTAATATAAATTTTAAAAGTTCAGGCTACCTCTTGCGACTGTTCCGTGTCTCATTCCCCTTCCTGCTTCTCTGTGCTGCCGCTCACAGTCTGTTTACAGCTCCCCCTGCTCCGTGTCTCATTCCCCTTCCTGCCTCTGCTGCCGCTCCCAGTCTGTTTTTACAGCTCCCCCTGCTCCGTATCTGAATTCCTTGACTTAGCGGGGGTCTAGGGCTCGACTGCCGCCGCCAGTTGTGGGAAAGCCGGATATCGGCTGACTCCTACGCTAAGCTGGCCCGCAAATCAGGTCAGAAAAGCATTGGCCGCGTCGGGTCATGTTTGGCGCCACTCGGGTTATGTCGTGTGCACGATTTACGCTCCACAAAAAAACTTTCGGTTTTCAGAGTTTTTCGGTTTTCAGAAGTGCGGATAAAGGATAGTCTACCTGTATTGAACTTCATTAGCCAATTCTGCAAGTTTATTAATGTCTCCCTGCATTTTGTTGCAGTCCTCCTCTGTATTAACTACGCAACCCACCCCCCCACCAAAATTTGGTGTCATCCACAAATTTTGAAATTATACTTCAGATTCTCTAGTCCAACTTGTTTCTGTAATTACTGAACAACAGTGGTTCCTGCACCGATCCTTGTGGAACTTTCCACCTTCTGCCAGTCTGAGTAACTACCTTTAACCCCTAGGGGGCGATTTTCCCACTGGAGGCGGGTTTCGGTTTGGGTGGGTTCCAAACCCACCTTCACTGATAGGTTTGAAAAAATTGCGATTTTCCCCTGATTGGCCACTTGATTTCAGAGGTGTGGGTTGCCCTTAGTCAATTAGTGTTTTGGGCCTCTGCTGACATCACTTTTCCAGCCTCATTTAAGGGCTGTTTGCTGCCTTGGATCATTCCACTGAATTTCTGCCAATGCTGCACCACCTGCAACATATTTTGAGGAAACCGCTATGTCCAATTCCAAGGCAAGCGCTTCCCTGAGGTTCTTGGATGGATGAAGCGCAATTAATGTTGGTTGAGGGGGTGAGAGCTAGCAGGGAGGTGCTCTTCCTCTCATTTGGGAGGAAGAGGCCTCCCAAAGAAACCAAGGCCGTGTGGGTCCAGCTAGCAAGGGATATGACCTCCAGATCTGTGTGCAGATTGGGTGAATGTGTATAGATGAAATGCCATCCCTGTTGGAAAGCATTAAAATGATTTGATGGCAAAATGTTGGCGTCATGGCATCTGTTCTTTCGCCTTAGGCAGCTCCACATTGTGGGCTCCGCGACACTTGCGTTGTCAGGTCAGTGGCCAGAGTGAAAGGAGGCCAGAGAGTCATGTCCATTGTCAATGATGTCTTAAGATGGAGCCAAGGACATGTGCCAACTTGGGCAACCTATGCAAATTTGGCCAGGATAAGTTCATCCATTGCATCACGGGCAGCCATTTGCTCGCGTGCTGCCGCTGCTGCTGGTTGATAGGCCGGCGCTCTGTCCTCCTCCTGCTCCTTCTCCTCATCCTCCTCCTCATCCTCATCCTCATCTGAGGAGGCCTGGAACTGAGCCACTTGCTCATCAGGAAGCTGCAAGCCATGACCCTGTGCAATGTTGTGCAGTGCACAGCAGACCACGCCCATTCTGGAGACCCTGTATGATGTATACTGCAGGGCTCTACCTGATCGGTCAAGGCATCGGAAGCGCATCTTCAACAGCCCAATGGTTTGCTCGATGATGGACCTGGTCGAAGTGTGACTGGCGTTGTAGCATTCTTTAGCCTCGTTAGCTGGCCTCCTGATCGGCGTCATTAGCCACTTCTTCAGGGGGTAGCCTTTGTCACCAAGGAGCCATCTGTTAAGTTGGTTTGGCGGATTGAAAAGCGAAGGAACACTAGAGTGCTGTAGGATGAAAGAGTCATGACAATTACCACAGAACTTGGTGCAAACATGCAAAAACTCCCTCTTGTGGTTACACACCAGCTGTACGTTGAGGGAGTGGAAGCCCTTTCGGTTGACAAAGATTGTGATGGGGTGCCCTAAGGGCCACATGTGTGCAGTCTATGACACCCTGCACCATTGGCATGCCTGCCATATTTGCAAAGCCAACCGAATGCGCGGTTATACTTGCTTGATCCCTTGAGAACTGGATGTAATTGTGCGCCTTTGCGAAAAGGGCATCGGGAACCTGCGTGATGCAACTGTGGGCGGCCGACTGGCAGATGCCGCTGATGATCCCTGAAAGGAGCCTGAGCCAAAGAAGTTGAGTGCGGTGGTGACTTTGACAGCCACTGGTAAGGGGTGTCCACCCGTTCCTCTGGGCACCAGGTCTTGCTGCAGCAGTCCGCAGATCTCTCGGACAACCTCTCGCGAAAGTCTCAGCCTCCTTTGGCACTGCTGCTCACTCATGTTGAGGTAGCTCATCCTCTGGCTGTAAACCCTCTGTTGGGGGTATCTCCTGCGGCGAGGTGCTTCAATGCGCTGGCGCCTTCTGCCCTGTGCAGCATCAGGTGGCTGAACAGGAGGTTGGGGCTCCTGCTGCTGAGCTGCCTGGTTCTGCTGCTGCCGTGGATGCTCCTCATCCAAATCTGAGGTCCATAGTGAAAGGAAATGAATGGTTCCCATGCTGCTTGCAGATGCCTCCGTTGGGGAAGCGCTCATTGCAAGCGGGGAGAGGGTCTTCCAAGGAGGTCCTACAGTTGAGAGATGCAAGCTGCAGCACCTCTGAATTCGGACGGCCTGCTAAAAGACCTTTTAAAGCAAAGTTCTGCCACCTGCAACTAATTCCTGATGAAATTTCCGATTTAATGGTGAAGCTGCAGCCGTGAGGAGGCCACCCACTTGTCAACCCGCCAAATTTAGCTGGCGTGGTTTAGGAGGGTCGTGGAACACGCTGAAATGGTCGAAAAATAACGAGGGCCTGTCAAAATAGGATTAGAGAGACCCTGAACGACACTTTAAGGCTCTTAACAACCTCTCTGACCAGCTGGAGGCGGGACCGTTTCCCACCCTGCAAAACCGGCACCGGCAAAATCGCGCAGAGGCGGGTTCTGAACCCGCACTAATTTTTTCCGATTTTCCCGCCTTTCCGGCCTCCAAACCCGCCTCCTCGGGGCTGAGAAAATTGCCCTCCTATTCTTTTTCAGCCAGCTTGCTGTCGATTTTTCTACTTGTCCCCGACTCCACATGTTTGGACCTTAGTCATGAGTCTACTATACTTATCGAAGGTCATCTGAAAATCCAAATATATTACGTCTATTGTATTACCCTTATCTACCTATGTATTTCTTTGAAAAATTCAGTTAGGTTGGTCAAGCATGACCTTCCCTTTTGAAATCTATGCTGACTACTCTATTATATTTTTAGCGTCTAGATGTTTTTTATAGAATCATAGAAAGTTAGAGCACGGAAGGAGGCCATTTCGGCCCATCGTGTCCGCGCCGGCCAACAAAGAGCTATCCAGCCTAATCCCACTTCCCAGCTCTTGGTCCGTAGCCCTGCAGGTTAGAGCATCCCAAGTGCAGATCCAAGTACCTTTTAAATGTGCTTAGGGTTCCTGCCTCTACCACCCTTTCAGGCAGTGAGTTCCAGACCCCCACAACTCTCTGGGTGAAGAAATGTCCCCTCAAATCCCATCTAAACCATCCCCCAATTACTTTAAATCTGTGCCCCCTGGTTTTTGACCCCTCTGCTAAGGGAAATAGGTCCTTTCTATCCACTTTATCTATGCCCCTCATAATTTTATACACCTCAATAAGGTCTCCCCTCAGCCTCCTCTGTTCCAAGGAAAACATAAGTCACACAACACCAGGTTATAGTCCAACAGCTTTATTTGAAATCACAAGCTTTTGGAGCACTGCTCCTTCGTCAGGTGAAGTGAAGAGTTGCATATAAGCGCAGCATATACAGTCAGAGAATACTGCCAGATGATTACAGGTAATCTTTCTAACTGCCCTTTATCACACCTCGGCAGAGAGATAATCACAGCAATCAAAGGTGTGAATGATGTCCAAACAGGTCAGTCAGGAAAACATTACATCAAAGAACAATGAGGTGGGGACACAAGGGGTCAAATGTTGCAGATGCTGGGGTCTGTATGAAAAACAAAAAACAAACAAAAAACCTTTTTTGCTGGAAATCACAGCAGGTCCAGCCGCATCTGTGTAGAGAGAACAAGCCAACGACGACTCGCGTCTGGATGACTCTACGTCAGGTGGGGTTACATGTAGCGTGACATGAACCCTAGATCCCGGTTGAGGCCGTCCTCATGAGTGCGGAACTTGGCTATCAGTTTCTGCTCGACGATTTTGCGCTGTCGTGTATCTCAAAGGCCGCCTTGGAGAATGCTTACCCGAAGATCGGAGGCTGAATGTTCTTGACTGCTGAAGTGTTCCCCGACTGGGAGGGAACACTCCTGCCTGGCGATTGTTGCGCGGTGTCCGTTCATCCGTTGTCGCAGTGTCTGCATGGTTTCGCCGATGTTCCATGCTCCGGGGCATCCTTTCCTGCAACGTATGAGGTAGACAACGTTGGCCGAGTCACATGAGTATGTACCATGTACCTGGTGGGTGGTGTCCTCACGTGTGATGATGGTATCTGTGTTGATGATCTGGCATGTCTTGCAGAGGTTGCCATGGCAGGGTTGTGTGGTGTCGTGGTCGCTGTTCTCCTGAAAGCTGGGTAATTTGCTGCGAACGATGGTCTGTTTGAGGTTAGGCGGCTGTTTGAAGGCGAGTAGTGGAGGCGTGGGGATGGCCTTAGCGAGGTGTTCGTCGTCATCGATGACATGTTGAAGGCTGCGAAGAACATGGCGTCGTTTCTCCGCTCCGGGGAAGTACTGGATGACGAAGGGTACTCTGTTGGTTGTGTTCTGTGTTTGTCTTCTGAGGAGGTCTATGCGATTTTTCACTGGCCCGTCGGAACTGTCGATCGACGAGTCGAGCGTCATATCCCATTGTTACAAGGGCGTCTTTCAGCGTCTGTAGGTGTCCATCGCGTTCCTCCTCGTCTGAGCAGATCCTGTGTATTCGCAGGGCTTGTCCATAGGGGATGGCTTCTTTAACGTGGTTAGGGTGGAAGCTGGAGAAGTGGAGCATCGTGAGGTTGTCCATGGGCTTGCGGTAGAGTGAATACGCCAACATCTTCATGCAGAAGTTCAAGCAAGACTTCTTCGCTGCACAGGACATCCAACCAACGCTATACACCAGATACACTGACGACATTTTCTTCTTATGGACCCACGGCGAAGAATCACTGAAAAGACTACACGATAACATCAACAAGTTCCATCCCACCATCAAACTCACCATGGACTACTCCTCAGAATCGGTTTCATTCTTGGACACACAAATCTCCATCAAAGACGGACACCTCAGCACTTCACTCTACCGCAAGCCCACGGACAACCTCACGATGCTCCACTTCTCCAGCTTCCACCCTAACCACGTTAAAGAAGCCATCCCCTATGGACAAGCCCTGTGAATACACAGGATCTGCTCAGACGAGGAGGAACACGATGGACACCTACTGACGCTGAAAGACGCCCTCGTAAGAATGGGATATGACGCTCGACTCGTCGATCGACAGTTCCGACGGGCCACAGCGAAAAATCGCATAGACCTCCTCAGAAGACAAACACAGGACACAACCAACAGAGTACCCTTCGTCGTCCAGTACTTCCCCGGAGCAGAGACACTACGCCATGTTCTTCGCAGCCTTCAACATGTCATCGATGACGACGAACACCTCACTAAGGCCATCCCCACGCCTCCACTACTCGCCTTCAAACAGCCGCCTAACCTCAAACAGACCATCGTTCGCAGCAAATTACCCAGCTTTCAGGAGAACAGCGACCACGACACCACACAACCCTGCCATGGCAACCTCTGCAAGACATGCCAGATCATCAACACAGATACCATCATCACACGTGAGGACACCACCCACCAGGTACATGGTACATACTCATGTGACTCGGCCAACGTTGTCTACCTCATACGTTGCAGGAAAGGATGCCCCGGAGCATGGAACATCGGCGAAACCATGCAGACACTGCGACAACGGATGAACGGACACCGCACAACAATCGCCAGGCAGGAGTGTTCCCTCCCAGTCGGGGAACACTGCAGCAG
Organism: Somniosus microcephalus; assembly: GCF_052327205.1. Classification (NCBI taxonomy): domain Eukaryota; kingdom Metazoa; phylum Chordata; class Chondrichthyes; order Squaliformes; family Somniosidae; genus Somniosus; species Somniosus microcephalus. The sequence goes on along the minus strand of NC_140995.1, from coordinate 205,216,624 downwards.
TCAAGGACATTCAGCCTCCGATCTTTGGGTAAGCATTCTCCAAGGCGGCCTTCGAGACACACGACAACGCAAAATCGTCGAGCAGAAACTGATAGCCAAGTTCTGCACTCATGAGGACGGCCTCAACCGGGATCTTGGGTTCATGTCACGCTACATGTAACCCCACCTGACGTAGAGTCATCCAGACTCGAGTCGTCGTTGGCTTGTTCTCTCTACACAGATGCGGCCGGACCTGCTGTGATTTCCAGCAAAAAAATAGTTTTTTGTTTGTTTTTTGTTTTTCATACAGACCCCAGCATCTGCAACATTTGACCCCACCTCATTGTTCTTTGATGTAATGTTTTCCTGACTGACTTGTTTGGACACCATTCACACCTTTGATTGCTGTGATTATCTCTCTACCGAGGTGTGATAAAGGGCAGTTAGAAAGATTACCTGTAATCATCTGGCAGTATTCTCTGACTATATATGCTGTGCTTATATGCAACTCTTCACTTTACCTGACGAAGGAGCAGCGCTCTGAAAGCTTGTGATTTCAAATAAAGCTGTTGGACTATAACCTGGTGTTGTGTGACTTCTTACATTTGTCCACCCCAGTCCAACACCGGCATCTCCACACCAAGGAAAACAGACTCAGCCTATCCAGTCTTTCCGCATAGCTAAGATTCTCTACTCCCGTCAACATCTTTGTAAATCTCCTCTGTACCCTCTCTAGTGCAATCACATCTTTCCTGTAATGTGGTGACCAGAACTGCACGCAGTACTCTAACTGAGGTCTAACTAGTGTTTTATACAGTTGAAGCATAACCCCCCCTGCTCTTGTATTCTATGCCATGGCTAATAAAGGCAAGCATTCCGTATGCCTTCTTAACCACCTTATCTACTTGGACTGCTACCTTCAGGGATCTGTGGACATGCACTCCAAGGTCCCTTTGTTCCTCTACACTACTCAGTCAAGAAAACAGAGAGTAGGGATAAATGGGTCATTTTCAGATTGGCAGGCTGTAATGAGTGGGGTGCCGCAAGGATCAGTGCTTGGGCCTCAGCTATTTACAATCTATATTAATGACTTAGATGAAAGGACCAAGTGCAATGTATTCAAGTTTGCTGACCATTCAAAGTTAGTTGGAAAAGTAAGATGTAAGGAGGACGTAAAGAGCCTGAAAAAGGATATAGACAGGTTAAGTGAGTGGGCAATAAGGTGGCAGATGGAGTATAATGTGGGGAAATGTGAGGTTATTCACATTGGTAGGAAGAATAGAAAAACAGAATTTTTTTTAAATGGTGAGAAACTATTAAATGTTAGTGTTCAGAGAGATTTAGATGTCCTAGTACTAGAAACACAGAGTTACATGCAGGTACTGCAAGCAATTAGGAAGCCAAGTGGTATGTTGGCCTTTATTGCTAGAGGGCTGGAGTACAAGAGTAAGGAAGCCTTGCTACAATTGTACAGGGCTCTAGTGAGGCCACACCTGGAGTACTGGGCACAGTTTTGGTCTCCTTATTTAAGGAAGGATATACTTGCCTTACAGGCAGTGCAACGAAGGTTCACTAGATTGATTCCTGGGATGAGAGGGTTGTCCTATGAGGAAAGATTGAGTAGATTGGGCCTAAACTCTCTGGAGTTTAGAAGAATGAGAGGTGATCTCATTGAAACATATAAGATTCTGAGGGGGATTGACAGGATAAATGCTGAGAGATTGTTTCCCCTGGCTGAAGAATTTAGAACTGGGGGGCATAGTCTCAGGATAAAGGACCAGCTTATTAAGACTGAGATGAGGAGGAATTTCTTCACTCATAGGGTTGTGAATCTTTGAAATTGTCTGCCCCGAAGTGCTGTGGATACTCAGTCGTTGAGTGTATTCAAGGCTGAGATAGATAGATTATTGGACTCCAGAGGAATCGAGGGATATGGGGATAGGTCAGGAAAGTGGAGTTGAGGTCGAAGATCAGCCATGTTCTTCTTGAATGTCGGAGCAGCCTCAAGGGGTCATATGGCCTATTCATGCTCCTAATTCTTGTGTTTTATGTTCTTATGAATGTTACTTGCCACTTATCTGCCCAAGCCTGGATGTTGTACAGATCTTGCTGCATGTGGGCATGGACTGTTTCATTATCTGAGGAATTGCGAATGGAACTGAACACTGTGCAGTCATCAGTGATCATCCCCACTTCTGACCTATATGATGGAGGGAAAGTCATTGTTAAAGCATCTGAAGATAATTGGGACTAGGATACTGCCTTGAGGAAGTCTTACAGCGACGTCCTGGGGCTGAGATTATTAGCCTACAAACAACCACAACCATCTTCCTTTGTGCTAGGTATGACTCTAGCCAGCGGAGATTTTTTCCCCTGATACCCATTGACTTTAGTTTTACTAGGGCTTCTTGGTGCCATGCTTAGTCAAATACTGCCTTAATGTCAAGTACAGTCACTCTTACCTCAACTCTGGAATACAGCTCTTATGTCCATGTTTGGACCAAGGGGGTAATTGAGGTCTGGAGCCAAGTGGTGCTTCAGCACTACAGCCAGGATGTTGCTGGTGCCCATATCCTTTGTTGTATGGAGGAGTACTGAGTCATCAGCTGAGGGAGGGCAGTAGGTGGTAATCCGCAGAAGGTTTCCTATAAACGTGTTTGACCTGAAGCCAGGAGACTTCATGGGGTCCGGAGTCAATGTTGAGGACTCCCAGGGCCACACTCTCTTGACTGTACACCACTGTGCCGCCACCCCTGGTAGATCTGTCCTGCCGGTGGGACAGGACATAGCTAGGGATGGTGATGGAGGAGTCTGGGACATTGGCAGGAAGGTATGATTCTGTTAGTATGACTGTCAGGCTGTTGCATGTCTAGTGGGACAGCTCCCCTAATTTTGGCACAAGTCCCCAGATGTTAGTGAGGAAGACTTTGCAGGGTCGATTGAGCTGCATGTGCCATTGTCATGTCCGAAGCCAGTGCCTAGGTTGATGCTGGGTGGTTCGTCCAGTTTTATTCTTATTGTTATTTTTCGTAGTGGTTTGGTTTATATAAGTGGTGGGGGCGGTGGGAGAGTGAAAAGACAAAAGGCAGGAAATGTTTTGAAAGAAGAGAAGGATGTAGCAAGGCAGAATAGTTTTGACGGAGAATTGCAGAGGACGGGGCATAGGGCTGAATTTAAAAAAAATTAGTTTATGGGATGTGGGCGTTACTGGCAAGGCCAGCATTTATTGCCCATCCCTAATTGCCTCGAGAAGGTGGTGGTGAGCCGCCGCCTTGAACCGCTGCAGTCTGTGTGGCGAAGGTACTCCCACAGTGCTGTTAGGGAGGGAGTTCCAGGATTTTGACCCAGCGACGATGAAGGATCGTTGATATACTTCTAAGTCAGGATGGTGTGTGACTTGGAGGGGAACTTGGAGGTGGTGGTGTTCCCATGTGCCTGCTGCCCTTGTCCTTCTAGTTGGAAGAGGTCGCGGGTTTGGGAGGTGCTGCCGAAGAAGCCTTAGCAAGTTGCTGCAGTGCATCTTGTAGATGGTACACAGTGCAGCCACGGTACGCCGGTGGTGGAGGGAGTGAATGTTTAAGGTGGTGGATGGGGCTGAATTTTTACTTTGAAAAGTGTGTGCGGGTTTGCGAGCGGGTGGGCAGTTAAAAGCGCTGAAATTAACTCGGGTGTTTTAGTCAGCGCCTGAGAGGCCCCCTCGGAGAGACGGGTAACCTAATTAAAGCAATTTAGAGATCGTCAAGAGGCTATTAACAGCCTTTTTTACCCGATGTTGCAGCTTTTACTGGCTGTCCTCGGGATTCTCGGGTTTGCTGAATCTCACCAGTAAAAGTAAGACGAAAGCACAGCGGCAATTGTGGGAGCTGAACAAATGACATTAAAAAATAAATCACAAATACTGACACCTCACACCTGGTTCCTTGCCTAAGGGAAAGGCTCTTGCTGACACCACTTTTGCTGAGAGTTTACTTTCAGGAGTTTACAGATGATTTCTACAACTTTGGAAGTCATTCTCACTACATTGGAGGTCATTCTTACTACACTGGATGATTGTGCCTCTGATCTCCACTTTACCTGGCATCTATCAGATTAACATGGTGCCGCTTATGCTGTTTCACCTTGGACCTTAGATATGGACCAAGATGACCACCGGCAGGAGCAGCAGCAGCCTTCGCAGCAGCAGCCTTCGCAGCAGCAGCAGCCTTCTCCTCACCAGCTGCTTCACAGGGGAGAGGGGATGAGCACGGGTGCACCTTGCAGGAGGCGCTACCCCCAACACCGGGTATATAGGCAGAGAATCAGCTTCCTGGACATGACTGAACACCAGTGCCTCAGGAGACTCAGGCTATCGCATCAGTTCTTGTAGCCTGCTGGAAAAAGACCTGCTGCCAAGGCCTGGTGGACATGCGTTACCAGTGGATGTCAAATTCATAACCACCCTCAACTTCTTCGCCTCAGGCTCCTTCCAGGGATCTGCAGCAGATATTTGCAGGATCTCGCAGTCGGCCACCCACAAATGCATCACCCAGGTGACCGATGCCATGTTTGACAAGGCAGGCACTTATGTACATTTTGCCACTGATGAAGCCAGTCAGACTGAGTGGGTGCAAAGCTTTGCAGCTCTGGCTGGCTTCCCACAAGTGCAGGGCATCATGGACTGCACACATGTGGCCATAAAGGCATGCCCACATCACCCAGGAGTGTTTGTGAACCGTAAGGGCTTCCACCATTAATGTGCAGTTCGTCTGCAAGCATAAAAAGATCATCATACATGTGTGTGCCATATTCCCAGGGAGCTGTCATGATTCATTCATCCTGCACCAGTCCATCCTCCCTCAGCTCTTCTGACCAGACTTAACGGCTGGCTGCTTGTAGACGAGGGGTATCCACTGAAGATGTGGCAGATGACACCTTGAGGAGGCCAAGCAATGAGGCTAACGAGCGCTACAATCAAAGCCAAATTACGACGAGATGTGTAATAGAGCAAGCAATCGGGATGCTGAAGATGCGCTTCAGATGCCTGAACAGATCTGGAGGAGCCTTTCAATACACACCAGCCAAGGTCTCCAGAATAATTGTGGTATGCTGCGCTCTGCACAACAGAATGCAGCAGTGAGATTGGAGCTGCAGGAGGAGCAAGGCGCAGAGCCTCTTCAGAGGAGGAGGAGAATGAAGAGAACGAGGAACCTGAAGTGGACATGGCAACAGCACATTGCAGCCGAGATGGCCTCATAATGACACGATTTAGTTAGGTTGCACCAGTGTACCCATTTGGCACCCAGATGCTGAACCAACTCCCTGCCCCCCCCCTCCCCCACCAACCAACACAAAGCAGTCCTAAAATGACCAAATCATTCCTGTCACATACACCCATTACTCAAGGTTAAGTAATGTCTTAACATTCACTCCAACTGACAAGGCTATTTTCCAGGCAGTAGGCAAAAATGAACAAGATGGGAAAGTGGTGCAAGGAATTAATTTTATGTGGCTCAAAATGTAAACAGAAAATGTAAACAGAAACTTAACAATGTAACATTTTGTAACATGCATATGCATCTAGAATAGTTTAATCTTCCTCTTCCTATAACTCCTATGCTATGCAACCCCTATGAGTTTAGCAGAAGTAGAGGCAGCCTGCTCACTTCCCTGCTCTGCTTAGATACTTTTGGCAGCGTCCTCTGGGTTTTGTAGCCCGTGAGGCCCCGCAAAAGACTCCTCCTGCACCTGTGCTGGGGCAGACTCAGCCATCGGGACATGAGGCAGCATGTGGGGCTCTGACTGGGTGGAAGGTGGGGAAACCAGGGAGAAGTGGGAGTGCTTGGAGCAGAGACCCCACTTCCATGTCCCCTCTCACCATCCTCCCTCTCATGGCCCACCCACACTTACCTGCTAGCAAGAAGCTGGAGAGCTTGTTGCACATCAGTGGGGCGATTAATGGCCAAGTCTAGGTTTCTATTCATCCTAGATAAGGTTACATCCAGAGTCTGCAAGCCGTTGGTCACAGCAAGCATGCACTCATTTGAATGCCGCTTTTGATGCTCCATGCAGGTAGCCATCCTTTCCATGGACGAACACTTCATTGTCAAGGCCTGCGACATCATGCCAGTCATGCTGGAGATGGACTCCTCCATTCTCCCTACACCAAGCACATCGCGGCTGGAAAACCTCCTGGAGTCTGCCGCATTTTCTGTTGCTCCTCAAGAATCATCCGCTTTGTCGATGGCCTCCGAGGTTCAGCATCTTCGTCCAGCTGGGCTCTGCTTGGAGCATCCTGCGCCCTCCAACAAGGACTCTCCACTGCTGTCCCTGTCTCCGCCATATGCTCCTGTGCACATGTGATGTGTGAGACATCAGGTGACAACACTACTTTCTGACTTAGTGGACCCACCGACGTGTGTGTATCTGCGCTGGTGCTTGGTGTGCATGGGTCATGTGACATTGCACCCTCAGAGAGCGCGACCTCCTCTGAGGAGTCGTCTTCCTTCTCTGGCTGGACAGTGGTGGGGGGGCGGGGGACGCTTGATGGGCCTGTGGTAGAGTAAAGACATGAATTAGGACTGTTATGATAATGTTTTAAGTTACCATTATGCTCATGATCATATTTCACTGGATGCTGACATTAAGTCAACATGAGTGACTGTTGTATGCTATGTGGCTGTGTGATATTTAATTCTGTCACCAAGTAGCTTGGAGTTCCCCCTCTCTCCATCTCTGACCACCAGCAGCTCTGCAACTTGGCTCAGTTCCAGCGCTGCCTCCTCTGCTGAAGTGAGCGGTGTCATCACTGGAGGGCCACCACTGGATCGCTGCCTCTCTCGGGTGTTCTGTGCTCTCTTCTCCTTCAAGTAGGGAAACAAGAGACCTTTGAGTGAGAGTCATGGAATGAGTGGAAGGGATGGATGAGCAACACCTGTTGAGAGTAACTATGAGGGAAAGGTGTAACATTGCATTAAGATGAGGGTGAGTGTCAGTGGTGGATAGTCAGATGGGGATGTGAGTAATTGCGTAGACAATGAGGGATGGGTGCACCTGCAAAGTAGGTTGGTGCGAGTAGTGTTGTGCAGCAGTAGGCTTTAGAAGGCAGCGTGAGGGGGCTGAGGTGACACGCAAATCAAGATGTAGGGCAATGTGGTACTGAATTCACCTTTCCTGACCTCGAGTTCATTAAAGCGTTTTCTACACTGTATCCAGGTCCTGCCAACAACACTCCTGCTGCTCACTTCTTCAGCAATCTCCAGAAATGTGTTCTTTGTCTGGCCAGCTGGCCTGTTCCTCCCATCAGCAGGGAACAGGATGTCCCTGCAAGCCCTGACTCCTTGGAGCAAGATTTCCAAGGAGGCATCACTAAATCTTGGGGTAGCTTTATGTCTTTTGAGCCTGCATATTTCAGTTTAGAGCTTTATCAACTTTTCCCAACACAACCAACTCACTATTCCCACTCCAACACTATCTTCCACCTCCACCAGCCTTCAAGTGACATCTGTGCATTGCTGCTTTAAATAGCTCATCTGAAGTCGAGTCACCATCGCACCCACTCCAGTTAATTGGTCGGGAAACCTGGAAGTCTGATTCAATTACAATGGCTTTGTTAAAAAGCCACTGCAAAATGCGCCTCTCCAACTTACAGGTTCCGACGTGATCCATGGCACCCTCCTCCCCCGCTGCCATCGCGACTCGAAGGTAAAAATTCAGCTCATAGGCCGGAATTTTCTGTACCTAGGCAGGTCGGGTGTAGGCAGTCGCGACTCCGTTCCTCATTTCGTTCCGCTCCTGAAATCGACTTTCCATTAATGGCGCCTATTAAGGCAGCCCTGCGCGTTACCCGCCCCTATAAAATAGTGCAGGTCGAATAATGTCATCGATGATGCGTTTTCAGCTGGGATATTTAAAGGAGTCATGGCCAAATTGCATTTGAAGGTTCATCTAGGATTGTGCAGGCACTGTACTGCAGCATTGGAATGTTCCAAACACTTGCAAACATGACTGCGCAGAGGCAGAGGGCTGCACCCAGTTCTCAGATAACTCCCTCCATATGCTTGTGGAGGGAATGAGAGCACGCAGGGAGGTCCTCTTCCCTTTGGATAGGTGGAGAAGACTCCCCAACAGACCAATGGAGCCTGGTTGGAGATTGCAGAGGACTTCAACAGCTGGATGTTGTCAGGAGGACCTGGGTGCAGTGCCAGAAACGCTTCAATGATATCATTAGATTAGGAAAGTGCAAAGCCACACTCGACTTCATCCTGCTGTGCCTCTCATCACATTCCCAATCACTCTGCCTTCCCAAGCCTGCTCCTCACACCAACAAACCTTGCACGTCCACCCATCCTTCTCTATCTACATTATCACAACCCCATATGACTAACCAGCCCTCACACTAGCCCTCACCCTAATGCAATCATACCAACTAACACACAAGAAGGCCATTTGACATTGGCACCCCACTCCATCATAGTCACCCTCTAACGATATTACCCATCCATTCCTTTCACTCATTCCATCACTCTCACTCAAACTTCTCTTCTTTCCCTCCTTGCAGGAGAAGAGAGCCCACAATAAGAAGAAGAGGGAGAAAACCGGAGGTGGCCCTCCATCATTGGCCACCTTAACTGCAGCAGAGGAGATCGCCCTGGAAGTCTCTGGAGTTGCAGAGCAGCTGGAGCTGGGAGACAGTGAGAGGGGGACATCTCATCAATCTGGCGACAGAATTACATCTTATACAGCCACATGGCATACAGCAGTCACTCATATGGGGACTGATGTCAGCAGCCAGTGAATGTTCATCAAGTGCATAATGGTATCATTACCCATTCTTGATATGACATTTCTGAATCATCTCTTTACTTTCCCACATGTCCATCAAGAGCACCCCCCACTAGCCAGGAGGAAGAGGAAGACGGCTTCTCAGATGAGCCTCCAGCCTCTGAGAGCGCACCGTCAGCAGACATAAGCGCACCCAGCACCAGCGCAGATACGCACACATCAGTGGGTCCCACCCGAGATAGATTAGTGTTGTCATCTGGTGGGCCACAAGTCACAAATGAGCAAGAGGAGATAGTGGAGACAGGGACAGCAGTGGAGATTCCTCGCCAGAAGGTGCAGGATGCTCCCAGTTCTGCTCAGCTGCATGCAAACGCTGAGCCTCAGGGGCCATTCAGAAAGAGGGCGATCCTGGAGGTGCAGCAAGAAGTGCAGGAAGCTTTGATAGGTTTTGCGACTGCGATGTCTGCAAATGGGCACAGAATGGAAGAGTCCATCTCCAACATGAGCACCACCATGTTGCAGGCGATGATGATTGTATGCTCTTCCATGGAAAGGATGACCACCTGCATGGAGCAGCTAACGCACCACTCACAGGAGCACATGGAATCTATGGAGAATAGATGGCTACCTATGGAGAATAGATGGCTATCTATGGAGACTTGGGTCCTCATGGCCCCACTGCTGTGCAGCAAGGTGCGCTCCACCTCCTTGTTAGCAGGGAAATGCAGGTGACCCATGAGAGCGATGGTGCAAGGGACATAGAAGTGGGGGCAACTCTCAAAGCGCTCACACTTATCCCCTGTTGCCTCCCCCTCAGTTACAGACCCACATGCCTCCTGGATTGCAATGGTCGAGTCTGTCCCTGCACAGTTGCAGGAGGAGCAGACTTTGGCGGGGCCATCACAGGCTCCAAATGACCCAGAGAACGTCTGCCAAAAGTGTCTATGAAGTCGCAGCAGGGAAGTGAGCAGGCTGCCTCTACCTCTGCTAAAGCCACAGGAAGCACCTCGTAGAAGCACGCGTAAGAGAAAGATGGCACACAAGTAGATGCACTTGGGTGTTTTAATAGCTGTTTGTGTGAAGTTTCCGTTAATTTGTATCTGTGACATCAGATTATTATTTTCACTACTTTCTGGTCATGGCCAATTCTGTCTGCAACTTTGGAAGTGACTTAGTGAGTTGGAGTGAATGGTGAGACATAGGGCTCGATTTTCATTGAGCTGTAGAGTCGGGCTTGGAGGCGTGCGGGGGGTTAAAATTGCAAAAGCTGGCCTCAGTGCCTATAATTTCCAGGGCGGCCTCCTCCCAGGGGGTCAGGTGGGCTATTGAGGCTGTCCCTCCTCCTGTCCTGGCTCGCTCTCTTTTGTTGTGAGCTCTCTTTTCCTGCAATGAGGGAGACAAGTGGAGGTTGAGTGAGAATGAAGGAGTGAGTGTAGAGATTGCATAGCATAGATACTTAGAAGGAGACAAAGATGGAGTGAGGTTGCAAGACCAAGGGCCCTCCCTGTGTGTTGTCAGTTGTGTTCAAAGCATCAGAGTGATAGGGAGTGTGAAGGCTACATGGTGGAATAGTTATGTGAATGTGAGCATAGAGAGAGAGGGAATGGGTAAGTGTGCATGGATGTCAGTGTCAAGTGGGATGTGGAGGAAGAGATTGCTAAAGCTGAGTGCTGGTGAGGAAAGGCAATGGGGATCAGATTGAGGGTGATGGGAAATTCATAGTCACTTTTCCAGTGCGCTGAAGGTCATGAAATCTTTTCCTGCATTGTATCCAGGTTCTGCGGGTGACTCCCAAGGGGTTGACCTCCTCAGCCACCTGCATCCACACTGCCTTAGTCTTGAGTGGGAGGCCTCTTCCTCCCTGATGAAGGGAAGAGCACCTCCCTGTTGGCCCTAGCCCCATCGACTAATGCCTGCAGTGCCACCTCGTCAAAGCGAGGAGCTGCTCTTGCCCTCCCGCTTGTCATTTTTCCTGCAGCTCCCTCACACTGCACAGTCAAGAAACTTGGCAGTCTGCAGAAGAAGCAAGGCTTGCTGTGGACCTTAAATGCAGCAGCAATGATGATGTCATCAGAGGGGACTTTCAGTCATGAAAAACCCATTTGCAAAGGCTTCCCACACGCTGGAATCAATTGGCCACTTAAGTTAAAATTGCATCAATCTCCCACATCCATTTAGATTCGTGTGGGAAACACGAAATTCGGATAACACGACACCATCCTGCACCTGAGTTAAAACCCCCCCCATAATGTTACCTCCAGCAATGGTGGTCAGTGTGAAACAAATGACCTGGTCATTGTAGGGATGCTTTATGGTGTTGGGAGCCTGGCGCAGCATATGGCAGCCATATGGGTGTAATACCTGAAGTTAAGTAAATCTGGCCATGATGAGGCCATCCCTGGCCTCCCGGGCAGCAGTGTGTTCGGGTGCTGGTGGGTGCAGGTTTCTCCTGCTCTTCCTCATCTTCCAGCTGATGCTCCTCCTCCTCCTCCTCCTCCTCCCCCTCTGAAGAGGCTGTGTGCTCAGAGCCTTGCTCCTCATGCAGCGCTAATACTCGCTGCTGCCCTATGTTGTGCAGGGCGCAGCAGATCATGACGATTCTGGAGACCCTGGTTGATGTGTACTGAAGGATCCTCCAGATCTGTCAAGGCATCTGAAGCGCATTTTCAGCATGCCTATTGTCTGCTCTATGACACATCTGGTGGAAATGTGGCTTTCATTATCTCTCCTTGGTCTCAGTACTTGGCCTCCTCAAGGGTGTCTTCAGTGGATGGCCCTTGTCTCCAAGCAGCCAGCCAGAAAGTCTGTTTGGAGGAGTGAAGAGCTGAGCGAGGGTGGACTGGCGCTGGACGAAAGAGTCATGGCATCTGCCAGGGAATTTGGTGCACACATGCATGATGATCTTCCTGTGGTTGGAGACGAGCTGCACATTGAGGACATGGAAGCCCTTGCAGTTCACAAAGACTCCTGGGTGATGATGGGGTGCCCTGATGGCCACGTGTGCTGTCGATGACACCCTGCACCCCTGGGAAGCCAGCCAGAGTGGCAAAGCCAAACGCCCGCTCAGTAACACTGGCTTCATCAGTGGCAAAGTTGATATAATTGGCTGACCTGTGTGATGCATCTGTGGGCTGACTGCGAGATGCCGCAAATGTCTGCCGCAGATCCCTGGAAGGAGCCTGAGGCAAAAAAGTTGAGGGCGCTGGTGACTTTGATGGCCACTGGTAAGGCATGTCCACCCGCTCCTCTGGGCTGCAGGTCTTGCTCCAACGCGATAGCCTGAGCCTGCTTTGACACAGCTGCTCAATCATGTTGAAGAAGCTCATCCTCTGCCTTTATACCCTGTGTTGGGGGTATTGCCTCTGGTACGGTGCAGCCCTGCGCTGATGCCCTCTGTCCTGTGCAGCATCAGGTTGGTGAGGAGAAGGTTGGTGGTGTTGTTGGTGCTGCTGGTGTGCCTGGTGCTGCTGGTGTTGGGGCTCATCATGGTCCGATCCTGAGGACCAAGGTGAGACAGTATAAACAGCTCCCATGCTGATGGAATAGATGGCAGGTCATGTATAGAGCTGGCAGGTCAAGTATAGAGCTGGCAGGTCAAGTATAGAGCTGGTAGAACCTATCACACCATTGACAGATTGCTTCTATCAATGAAGTGACAGTGGACCCCGACTTTGCTGCAAAGACTTGCAACCTCTAAAAAGCTAAATCTGTGCTGACGATGCAATCAGCAACAGCATCTGCCTTAGCAAATTAACCAGGTGTGAGGTGGGAATATTTATTGTACTTTCCATGCTGTGCACTAATGAGCTGGATCAATGGTCACTGAACTTCCGCCTCAGGTTCACAGACGTAGTTCCCGAGCTGTGTGATTCCCATGGTCATCCAGTGAAATTGGAAAGATAGGGTTAAAAAGACGCTTAAGGGTCCAACAAGTACCTAATAATCATCTAAATTAGCTTGGCCGCCTCTGCCGTTCTGTTCGCTGGCAAATACGCTCAAGGGAAAGGCGCGTGGCGGTGGAATAACAGTGGGCTCCTGACCCACTCCAAGTTATTTCAACTTTCACTCCGACCCGCCTCTAATTCCCGCCCGCACGAATGCCAGAAAATTCTGGCCAAAGTGTCCAAATGGTCAGCTTCTGATGGTAAAACTGAGGGGGTAGAAAATGTGCAGTAATTCAACAACAACAACAGCATGCATTTATATAGCTCCTTTAACATAGCAAAACATCCCAAGGTGCTTATCTAGAGTCTTATCAATAAAATTCGATACCGAGCCACAGAAGAAGATCAGGACAGATTATCTAAATTTTGGTGAAAGAGGTAGGTTTTAAGGAGCATCTTAAAGGAGAAGAGAGAGGTGGAAAGGTTTAGGGAAGGAATTCCAGAGCTTAGGGTCAAGGCCCCTGAAAGCACGGCCACCAACGGTGGAGAAATTAAAATCGGGGATGCGCAAGATGCCAGAATTGGAGGAGCACAGAGATCTCGAAGGCTTGTAGGGCTGGAGAAGGCTACAGAGATAGGGACGGGCAAAGCCATGGAGGTATTTGAGAAAAAGGATGAGAATTTTAAAATTCAAACTCAGATACTATAATATGACACAAGGGAATGAATTTTAATAAAATTGTTAAATGTTTTCTGAGAATTGTACAGGAGTCAAAGCAGACAGTTGTTATGATGTACTGTTTCCATAGACAAGCCAGGTTAGAAGCAGTAAGACAAACAGAAGCAGAAGATCAACAGACAGAATCAATGGAGATGAAAGAGGAAAATGAAGGTATGTTTCTTTAGTAAAAGAAATTCCACAATAATATAAATTTGTACTAATTTTATACATTTTATACATAATTTGTGCAGTTGATCCTAGTGATATCCCAAAGTCAAAAAGCATAAACTTTGACTTACAGTTTACTATTATTTGAAAGTTGCTCAATTCAATATAGCTAGCAATTTTTGGTACTAAATTCCCACTTTGCTGTGCTTTTAACATTGTGTGATTCAAAATTATCAGATAAATTTTTTTAGTGTAAAAAATGACTTTGCATTATCAGGAGTTGACTAATTTGCTGAAAAGCTATAGGACTGAGTGGAACTGTTAAGTAAAGACTACAAGCTTCCTCAAACAAAAGGAAGAAAACTCTATAGGAGCAAGTCAACTGTTGATCACTCTCATGCACCTAATATGTGGCCTCAACAGTATGATGGACCCTTAGGAGTAGACTGTTCAGCTACACACTCAATGGCAGTGTATTGAATATTGAAACCAAAGAAGAAAAAGGCAAGAAAATATAAATTAAAAAAGGAAGTCTTAAGACAGAAAATTTAAGTAAAATTAACTTACCTCTTTTATAAAATTTTAGCTTTCTGAAATATGTAGAATATTAACTAGAATTTTATAGACGGCACTACCTATTGGAATTTACCTCTGTTTTAAAAAAACATTTACACTATACAAATTAGTATCTTATGTTATCAACTTGTATTACTTCCCATTAACTGTAGTTTGATGTCAATATATTGGTTGATTTACAAACATACAAAAATGACGTGCAGGAAAAAACCATCACGCCTGCCCCACAATAACTCAACTGTTGCATTTCAGCTACAGCTGATGAAGAAATGAAGGACCCTACCCAATCTACATCAGAAGTACAGATATCTGAAGCACAGCCCTCAGCAGAGACAGATCAAGCTGAGTCTGAGCAACAACCTACAACAGAAAATGCACCTGATTCAGAACTTACACCTGAACTAGAACCTGCAACTGAACCAGATTCTGAACTGGGATTGGAACCTGAACCAGAACCAGGTCAGTCCAGTCATTGACAACATTTCCAAAATAAAACTTTAAAAAAAAATTATCAAAATCTGAAAATGAAATAATATATAAGTGCCACATTTGTGAAACAGTTCAGGGCCTAGAAATTCGGGTACCCCTGTTCTCTGTTCATGAAACCCCTTTGGAATTGACCCTTTCGTTTATAATGGCCCAGAAATTCGGGTCGGGGGCTTCCCGCGGGTGCAAGCCCCCGACCTGCACTTACCTTGCGCGCCGGCAGTTGAGCTCTAGGGCCCCGTGGAATTCCGCTCCGGGGCCTGGCCCAGCTGCCGGCGCGCAGTGCTTGCGTGTCCCAGGGGCGTAGTTAGTACGATGCGTCCCCTGGGATCACGTGAGCCATGGGCAGCCAATCGGAGGAGGGAAAAGCCCATTCATAAGATTGACAGGAAGACCTGTGAAAACTTATGAATACTATGGGCCCCAAAATAGCAGTAAACCTTCAAATAATTTTTTTTTTTAAATCACACTTTTTAAATAAACTATAAATTACATTAAATAACTATTTTAAACAATAATTTAAATTTTTGAAAAAAATAATTTTATAAAAAAACGGGGCTAAAAATAAACTTACCTTGCTTTAAAGTATTTAAAAATAATAAACCTGTGGAAAAAATGTTTTAATTTTAATTAATTGACCACTTACCTTGTAAAAAGCAGGCCTTACGCCGGCTTTTTAAATGTGTAAATCCTGCCGGCTTAAGCTCGCGTGAAAACCTGCAAAAAAAAACCTAAGTTCAAAGTGCGCGCGCACGCGCAGCCTCCCCTGCGCGCCCGTTCGACCTCTGAACCCCTTCGTTCAGAGAATCGGAAGTGCCGGTTTCCCGCGCATGCACAGTGCATGCAGGAAACTGGCATTTCCATTCGGCCTACGACTCACCCGTGGAGAGCCGAATTTCTGGGCCAATGCCTCTCCTCATTCTTCCTACCAAAATGTATCACTTCGCACTTTACAGCGTTAAATTTCATCTGCCATGTGTCTGCCCATTCCACCAGCCTGTCTATGTCCTCTTGAAGTCTATCACTATCCACCTCACTGTTCACTATACTTCCAAGTTTAAGTCATTAATATATATCAAGAAAAGCAGTGGTCCTCCAGTCTGATAAACAACTGTTCACCACTACTCTGTTTCCTGTCATTTAGCCAATTTCATATCCATGCTGCCACTGTCCCTTATATTCCATGGGCTTCAACTTTGCTGGCAAGCCTATTATGTGGCACTTTATCAAATGCCTTTTAGAAGTCCATATAGACCACGTCAACCGCGTTGCCCTCATCAACCCTCTCTGTTACCTCATCAAAAAACTCGATGAATTTTTGTTTCTGTTGGAAAAAAGTGATTTTAACATTCATTTTTTGTGAAAAGTTAATTAAAAATCTTTAAATTCTTTCAAGTCTTGTTGCAGCTTTGACAGAAGAAGTTGCTTCAAATTTATTTCCCTCTTCAACGCTGTCATTAAACCCTCTCTTACCTCATCAAAAAACTCAATTAAGTTAGTCAAACACAATTTGCCTTTAACAAATCCGTGTTGGCTTTCCTTAATTAATCTACACTTGTCCAAATGACTCTTAATTTTGTCCCGGATTATCGTTTCTAAAGGCTTCACCACTACCGAGTTAAAATGACTGGCCTGTAGTTGCTTGGTTTATCCTTGCACCCTTTTTTTGAACAAGGGTGTAACATTTGCAATTCTCCACTCCTCTGGCACCACCCCTGTATCCAAGGAGGTTTGGAAGATTATGGCCAGTACCTCCGCAATTTCCACCTTTACTTCCCTCAGCATCCTAGGATGCATCCCATTCGGTGTGGACTTATCTACTTTAAGTACAGCCAGCCAGATCCCATCCAGTATCTCAATTACCTCCTCTTTCACCATGACTTTGGCAGCATTTTCTTCCTTGGTGAAGACAGATGCAAAGTACTCATTTAGTAGCTCAGCCATGTCCTCTGCCTCCATGTGTAGGTCTCCATTTTGGTCCCTAATCGCCTCCACCCCTCCTCTTACTACCTGTTTACTATCTATTCTTATACTCTCTCTTTGCCCCTCATTTCCTTTTTCACTGCCCCTCTGAAGTTTCTATATTCATCCTGGTTCTCACTTGCATTCTCAATCTGACATCTGTCATACATGCCCTTTTTCTGCTTCAGATTTCCCTCTATCACTTTAGTTATCCAGGGAGTTCTGGCTTTGGTTGCCCTACCATTCCTCCCTTGTGGGAATGTACCTCGACTGTAGCTGAACCATCTCCTCTTTAAAGGCAGCCCATTGTTCGATTACAGTTTTGCCTGTTAATCTTTGATTCCAATTTACCCGGGCTGGATCTGGCCTATATGTGACTCCAGATCCACAACAATGTGGTTGACTCTTAACCACCCTCTGAAATGGCCTAGCAAGCCACTCAGTTGCAACAAACCGCTACAAGAAACAATAATAATAAGAATAAAACCGGATGGGCCACCTGGCATCGACCTCGG
The DNA here is from genome assembly GCF_052327205.1 of Somniosus microcephalus. Classification (NCBI taxonomy): domain Eukaryota; kingdom Metazoa; phylum Chordata; class Chondrichthyes; order Squaliformes; family Somniosidae; genus Somniosus; species Somniosus microcephalus. The sequence continues at coordinate 205,199,573 of NC_140995.1, read as the reverse complement.
CACCAGCTACGGACATGGCAACAGCACACCCAGCCCAATCGACCCTGCAAAGTCCTCATCACCAACATCTGGCAACTTGTGCCAAAATTGGGAGAGCTGTCCCACAGACTAGTCAAGCAACAGCCTGACAGTCATACTCAAAGAATCATATCTTTCAGCCAATGTCCCAAACTCCTCCATCACCATCCCTGGGTATGTCCTGTCCCACCAGCAGGACTTACCGACCAGGGGTGGCGGCACAGTGGTATACAGTCGGGAAGGAGTGGCCCTGGGAGTCCTCAATGTTCAACACCACTTGGAAGAAGCACTGAGAGTAGCAAGGGCACAGAATGTACTCTGGGTGGGGGACTTCAATGTCCATCACCAAGTGTGGCTCGTTAGCACCACTACTGACCGAGCTGGCCGAATCCTCAAGGACGAAGGACGAAGTCTCATCTTCACACTGAGAACACCCTCCATCGTGTTGTGTGGCACTACCACCGTGCTAAATGGGATAGATTCAGAACAGATCTAGCAGCTCAAAACTGGGCATCCATGAGGTGCTGTGGGCCATCAGCAGCAGCAGAATTGTATTCCACCACAATCTGTAACCTCATGGCCCGGCATATCCCTCACTCTGCCATTACCATCAAGCCAGGGGACCAACCCTGGTTCAATAAGAAGTGTAGAAGAGCATGTCCGGAGCAGCACCAGGCGTACCTAAAAAAATAAAATGAGGTGCCAACCCGGGGAAGCTGCAAAACAGGACTACGTGCATGCTAAAAAGCGGAAGCAGCATGCTATAGACAGGGCTAAACGATCCCACAATCAATGGATCAGGTCAAAGCTCTGCAGTCCTGCCACATCCAGTTGTGAATGGTGGTGGACCAGTAAACAACTAATGGGAGGAGGCGGCTCCATCAATATCCCCATCCTCAATGATGGTGGAGCCCAGCACGTGACTGTAAAAGTAAAAGCTGAAGCGTTTGCAACCATCTTCAGCCAGAAGTGCCGAGTGGATGATCCATGTCGGCCTCCTCCTGAGGTCCCCACCAACACAGAAGCCAGTCTTCAGCCAATTCGATTCACTCCACGTGATATCAAGAAACAGCTGAGCACACTGGATACAGCAAAGGTTATGGGCCCCAACAACATCCCGGCTGTTGTGCTGAAGACTTGTGCTCCAGAACTAGCCGCGCCTCTAGCCAAGCTGTTCTAGAACTGCTACAACACTGGCATCTGTCCGACGATGTAGAAACTGCCCAGGTATGTCCTGTCAACAAAAAGCAGGACAAATCCAATCCGGCCAATCCCCATCAGTCTACTCTCAATCATCAACAAAGTGATGGAAGGTGTCGTCAACAGTGCTATCAAGCGACACTTACTCACCAATAACCTGCTCACTGATGCCCAGTTTGGGTTCCGTCAGGACCACTCGGCTCCAGACCTCATTACAGCCTTGGTCCAAACATGGAGGTGAGGTGAGAGTGACTGCCCTTGACAGCAAGGCAGCATTTGACCGAGTGTGGCATCAATGAGCCCTAGTAAAACTGAAGTCAATGGGAATCTGGGGGAAAACTCTCCACTAGCTGGAGTCATACCTAGCACAAAGGAAGATGGTTGTGGTGGTTGGAAGTCAATCATCTCAGCCCCAGGACATTGCTGCAGAAGTTCCTCAGGGCAGTGTCCTAGGTCCAACCATCTTCAGCTGCTTCATCAATGACCTTTCCTCCAACATAAGGTCAGAAATGGGGATGTTCACTGATGACTGCACAGTATTCAGTGCCATTTGCAACTCCTCAGATAATGAAGCCGTCTATGCCAGCATGCAACAAGACCTGGACGACATTCAGGCTTGGGCTGATAAGCAACAGGTAACATTCGTGCCACACAAGTGCCAGGCAATGACTCTCCAACAAGCGACAGTCTAACTACCGCCCCTTGACATTCAACGACATTATCATCACCGAATCCCCCACCATCAACATCCAGCAATGCCCCCTTCCTCGCTGGGCCAGAAACATACTGACCAAGAAAGTTCTCCTGAACATAGTTCAGAAATTCTTCCCCTTCTCTGCCCTTTACACTATTACTATCACAGTCTGTGTTAGGATAGTTGAGGTCCCCCATTATCACTACTCTATAGTTCTTGTACCTCTCTGTAATTTCCCTGCAAATTTGCTCCTCTATATCCTTCCCACTAGTTGGCGGCCTATAGAATACACCTAGTAGTGTAATGGCACCTCTATTATTTCTCAACTCTACCTAAGTAGATTCTGTCCTTGACCCCTCCAGGACATCCTCTCTCTCCAGCTCTGTAATATTCTTAATCAATACTGCCACCCCACCTCCTTTCTTTCCTTCCCTTCCCTATCTTTCCTGAACACCTTGTATCCAGGAATATTTAGTACCCAATCCTGCCTATTATGTGGCACTTTATCAAACGTCACTTGATTTCACACTCCCAGCCAGCAGCTCAAATACTGACACTCCATGTACTTTAGAGGATAGGTTAGACACGGGATCTGCACGTGGTGAGACACCGGGCATGAGTGGCCTGCAGCCAGGGCAGGGGGAAAGGATAGCTCGGGTGCCAGTTCCTTGGAGGGTGAGGTCGCACACGAGTTCTGCTGCACAGGACTCAAATGAGACCTCGATTGGGCGGCCTACAGAAGAATGCTGATAGGTATGCACAATGAAATGCTTGGTGCATTGGGAGGCCTGCCAGAAAGCCTGAATGCAGTGTCAAAGAGCATGGCGGAGTCCTGCTCCAGCCTTGCACAGGAATTTGGGCAGAGCTCAGAGCCCATCTTTTCCTGCGTGGAAGGGCTGAGCAGATACATTAACGCACTTGTGGACCCAACCATCATGGCGCGCCTAATGGCCGAAGTCTCGGCTTCCATTGCAGCACAAGCACAAGCCACCCAACGTCTGAGTGCTGCAATGGAAGCCCAGACTGAAATCATGAAAGCACAGACTCCTGCCATTGTGGCTGCTTTTACCAGTGTTGAAAGGGGCTTTCAGGATGTCACAGCAGTCCAGCAGTCTGCACTCCAGCAGATTGCGGAGGAGCTGCCCTTGGGGAGTGGCCATGGTTCTGTGGAGGTGAACCTTCTGTCCTCACTCAGGATGACTGCATTTGACCAGTGCCACTCCACCGTTGCCATTGATGTTGTCTGTCAGCCAGCCAGCCTAGACTGCTGCTGCTGCCCGTGCCGAGGTGGTGCAGTCTGAAGCCGGGCCTGCTAGGCCTAGAGCTCCTCGAGGTTGCCTGCAAGGCCATGTGCAGTCTCCCCCACTGAAAGTGAGCAGCCTTCCAGTAGCCATGCTGCAGCCATAGGGGTAGCACTGAGTAGGAGCACTAGGATAGGTAAAGGCACACGCAAGATCGTCACTGAGGGAATGCACAAGGGTGATTAGTTACATTTTTGATGTAATATTGGATGGATATATGGATAAAGTTTGATCTGGAATGTTTGCTTTGTGGTGACTTTTATTTCAGCATTTTGGCCAAGATGGTCCGTAACAGAGGGAAGGTAAGGTGTGGGATTAATGTTGAACGAGGAATTGGGGTTGCGTTCAATCAGACCTCGGGAGTGATTCGATCCCGGATATTCTGGCCAGAAAGGGGCTGTATGGGTTGCCTCTTTCCTTCTGCTTCCTCCTCCTTCTCCCCCTCCTCTTGCTCCTGAGCTGGTGGCTGTATTTCTGGTGGCAAGTCTGTGCCCTCATGATGGCCAGGTGTGGAGGATACAGCAGACCACCACGAATCGGGACACCCACTCCGGTGAGTACTGTAGGGCTCCTCCAGAGCAGTTCAGGCAGCGGAAGCGTTGTTTAAGGACACCAATGGTCTGCTTCATGATGTTTTGTGTAGCAGCGTGGCTCTCATTGTACGTATGCTGGCCACGTGTGTTTGGGTTGCGGAGCGGAGTCACGAGCCAGGTGGTCAAGGGATAGAACAGCCCTCGTCGCCCAGTAGCCACCGTCTGGTTTGACTTGATGGCTGAAAAACTGAGGGAGCAGCGGACTATAGAAGAATAAAGGCATCATGACTGCTGCCAGGATACTGGGCATTCACCATCGTGATGTGCTGAGCATGGTTGCACACGAACTGCACATTCAGCAAGTGGTAGCATTTGCATTTGCGATACAGCTCAGCATTTATATACAGTGCCCGCAAAGCCACGTGCGTGTAGTCGATGGCGCCCTGTACCACGAGGCTGCCCTACCACCCTCACCAAGACGCCGTCCGGCGCGGCCACACCAGAAGTGTGTGTGTGCTGCTCAGGCCATTTTGGTCCCAATTCGGCACTCGCAGCGCCCAATTAACAGGAACTATGGAACCAAATTTCTAGCCCCAGATCTTTGGTGACAAGAAGTGTGCTTGTCATGATATTTAATGGGGATATTGTAGGAATTGCTAGATTCCTAACCAAAGGACTGAGATCGAGTCAGTCTGTCAACCAAATGAAGTTTAATACTGTTTTGCAGAAGTAACAATCAAAACGCAGGAGAACTAACTAACAGGTCTATACTCAATGCTGGCTCCACGAGGACTGAGAGAGAAGGCTCCTCAGTCTGACGTCATGACGTCAGCACGTTTCCCGCCGTTGGGAACGTCACGTGACCCACGTGGTGACGTCATCGCGTTTGGTCTTAATCCTACAGAGACCGCGCTATTTACATGCAGTACAACGAATACAGGTACAGATTCATTCTGTTACAGATAATTATGTACATCGATAAAAGAGTCCCTTGGTGGCTCTGCCACAATATAATAAAAGTGTTCAAAATTATGAAAGTCTTGAACAAATTGGATCCAAGTAAACTTTTCTGCCCTGTTCAAAATTTAAGCACAAGGCATCATATTTACAAATTAAGGACAATAAAAGAAAATAGGAAATGCAGGAGGAACATTTTTATTATAAGGGCGGTAAACATATGGAACAGATTACCGACGCAGGTGCTGGAAGAAGAAACCTTAAATGGGTTTCAAGAAGGAACTAGAAAAGTTGCTGTCAACAAATGGGATTCAGGATTAGTGGAAATGTGCCAGGGAATACTGCGGAGTGATTGTGCCCAAGGCTTCTTCGACAGCACCTCCCAAACCTGTGACCTCTACCGCCTAGAAGGACAAGAGCAGCAAGCACATGAAAACACCACCACCTGCAAGTTCCCCTCCAAGTCATGCACCATCCTCACTTGGAAATATATCGCCGTTCCTTCATCGTCGCTGGGTCAAAATTCTGGAACTTCCTACCTAATAGCACCGTGAGAGTACCATCACCACACAGACTGCAGCGGTTCAAAAAGGCGGCACACCACAACCTTCTCAAGGGCAATTAGGGATGGGCAATAAATGCTGGCCTTGCCAGTGATGCCCATATCCCATGAACGAACAATAATAAAAAGGTGTGAATGGGTATTCTAACTTAGCACACCTGTTGAGCTCATTGAATTTTTGCAGCATTGCAGCCAGGTCCTTGGAATAATTCTGCTGGCATTCACCCTTCTGCCAAACAACATGTCTAACTTGCTATCAGACAGACTATCCTCAGGGAAGTAGACATCCAACTTCAGCCGCACTTATTAAGAGTTCCAGTGCTTCTAGAAAAGCGAGTTACCCTGTCGCATCCTCACTGCTGGAAGACATGGTAGCAAGCTTCTGACAACAGTTCTTCCCTTTGGGCCTGAAAAATTGCAATGCTCTTTAAGCTGTTGCAGGCCTTTAAGATTTGTAGCAGCAAATGATTTTCCACCTCCCATTGATTGAGTTGCCAATCCCAGCCTCTAGCTTGTCCACAATATAGTAATGAAGCTCAACACAGAAACTATGCTGGATTCAGCGCTCATATTCTTGCATGGGTGCTATTCCTGATGCACCTGGTTCCAAGATTGGACGCGATAATCAGCTTCACTATCTCTAGTTGGGGAGTGAACCAGTTGTATGAGGCCTTTTGGGTGAGTGTACTCCTGTCAATATGCTGATCAGGAGAAGGATTTATCTGAGGGTAGATGAAATTACTTTGGGTAACCAAATCATGATAGTAAGCTTTATCCAGGAATGAACCTCCTCCCACTGCAAAAACTGCCTGGTTCCTAATTTGGCCTGCGGAAAGTTACAAATCCATGCTTAAACTATAAGGGAACTTCTTTAGTGACACAATCTCTCTCTACAATATTGTTTACTACTTACGATAATGACTGTGTTTGGATTGTCAGAAGCTAAAATACTAACAATCTATAATGCCAGCCAACAGGTGTGGAGATGCCGGAGTTGGACTGGGGTGGACAAATGTAAGAAGTCACACAACACCAGGTTATAGTCCAACAGCTTTATTTGAAATCACAAGCTTTCGGAGCGCTGCTCCTTCGTCAGGTGAAGTGGAGAAATGCATAAAGACACAGCTTATATAGTCAGAGAATCATGTCAGATGTTTACAGGTAATGTTTCCAACTGCCATTTATCACACCTCGGCAGAGAGATAATCACAGCAATCAAAGGTGTGAATGGTGTCCAAACAGGTCAGTCAGGAAAACATTACATCAAAGGATCTGCTCAGACGAGGAGGAATGCGATGGACACCTACAGACACTGAAAGACGCCCTTGTAAGAACGGGATATGACGCTCGACTCGTCGATCGACAGTTCCGACGGGCCACAGCGAAAAATGGCATAGATCTCCTCAGAAGACAAACACGGGACACAACCAACAGAGTACCCTTCGTCATCCAGTACTTCCCCGGAGCGGAGAAACTACGCCATGTTCTTCGCAGCCTTCAACATGTCATTGATGACGACGAACACCTCGCTAAGACCATCCCCACGCCTCCACTACTCGCTTTCAAACAGCTGCCTAACCTCAAACAGACCATCGTTCGCAGCAAATTACCCAGCTTTCAGGAGAACAGCGACCACGACACCACACAACCCTGCCACAGCAACCTCTGCAAGACATGCCAGATCATCAACACAGATACCATCATCACACGGGAGGACACCACCCACCAGGTACATGGTACATACTCATGTGACTCGGCCAACGTTGTCTACCTCATACGTTGCAGGAAAGGATGCCCCGGAGCATGGTACATCGGCGAGACCATGCAGACACTGCGACAACGGATGAACGGACACCGCGCAACAATCGCCAGGCAGGAGTGTTCCCTCCCAGTCGGGGAACACTTCAGCAGTCAAGGACATTCAGCCTCTGATCTTCAGGTAAGCATTCTCCAAGGCGGCCTTCGAGACACACGACAACGCAAAATCGTCGAGCAGAAACTGATAGCCAAGTTCCGCACCCATGATGACCGCCTCAACCGAGATCTTGGGTTCATGTCACACTACATGTAACCCCACCTGACGCAGGGTCATCCAGACTCGAGTCGACATTGGCTTGTTCTCTCTACACAGATGCGGCCGGACCTGCTGTGATTTCCAGCAAAAAAAATGTTTTTTGTCTTTTTTGTTTTTCATACAGACCCCAGCATCTGCAATATTTGACCCCTTGTGACCCCACCTCATTGTTCTTTGATGTAATGTTTTCCTGACTGACCTGTTTGGACACCATTCACACCTTTGATTGCTGTGATTATCTCTCTGCCGAGGTGTGATAAATGGCAGTTGGAAACATTACCTGTAAACATCTGACATGATTCTCTGACTATATAAGCTGTGTCTTTATGCATTTCTCCACTTCACCGGACGAAGGAGCAGCGCTCCGAAAGCTTGTGATTTCAAATAAAGCTGTTGGACTATAACCTGGTGTTGTGTGATTTCTTACATTTAGCCAACAGGTTGGCTTGAGAGTTATGAATGTTTGTAATGTAAATTAAATTTTTGTTACGTGTTAATAAGCAACTACCATTTTACCAGCAGACACAACTATCCTTATCTGAGACCAAATTAAATAGTACAGGGTACTGTGGTTTTGAGACTGTTGCCTCCCTTCACCAGACTAATACTAGCGAGGTTGAAATCTGGAGCAATCAGGGAAGAATTCTAGCCATATTTTTACCTGGTTAATTATTTAATCTCATCACTACCACTTCCAAAAGAAATCTCTTCTTAGTTACCTGGGCTGATGAACTTGTGACTGTCTGATTTTTGCATCACCTAATAGGAGCCAGGACAGCTGGCCCCAGTAAGTTTCCTTAAAGGGGATTATGCCATCTGGTATCAGGCCACAAGTGTGACAAGTACTCGATCTTCCTGGCTTCCCACCCTCACCAATCAAATATAGTTGTTGATGCTCCACAAGTGGTATGATTAGCTTAGTGGTTATGGTAATGGACTAGCAACCAGTGAGTTCAAATCCCACCATGGCAAGTTGTGAAATTTAATTTATAAGCATCTGGTAATTTAAGGGCTAGCACCAGAACACATCCGTGAAAGCTGCTGAATTGTCATGATAAACCCACTGGTTCACTATTGTGGAAGGGAAACTGCCAACTCTACCCAGTCTCTCCTACATATTACTCCATTTCCATACTACGTGGTTGACTCTGAATGCCCTTGGGACAACTAGAATAAATACTGCCTTGCCAATGTTGCCCACATCCCAAAAGCAAATTAAAAAATCAATGCATTGGTTGGCAGCCTCCCAAATGCAAGCTTTGGAAATTAGGTATTATTAACGTTCTTTGGTAAACATATTACAGAACTCATAAGTGAAAAACACTTTACGAAATTTAATGAAATGCCAAATATATGTGAGAGTAAATTAAATTCTGTTTCATTATCAAACTTAGCAATCATATTACCTGAGGTTCCTGAGGAAGGTTATCCAGAAGGCCCAGAAATGGATCATTATCGCAAGATTCTCTCTGATTACATACATGGCTGGAATGCAATAGAGTCAGTGCTTTCCTCAACTGTATTCACTACATTGGAGATTGCTAAGAAAGCTCCTGAGGCTCTTCTTGAAGAAGCTGTTCAAATTCTGGAGAGTAAGTGAAGTTTTTCTACTGCCACAAGAAAATCTTTTGAGTCTGCTTTTAAAAGTTACAGCATAATTAAATATTACAATTTCTATCAAATGATGTAGTAAAAATATACAGAGAAGAGGAGTCATTTGTTATTAACCTCACCGATATTTTTGGTCTGCAACAATCTTGTGTACTAAATTAGTAAATGATTCCTGACTCCATGGGTGTAGGCAATGTGTTCAAAAGCACGTGAGTGCAAAAGACAAGCGTTTGTTACCATCTTCAGCCAGCAGTGCCAAGTGGATGATCCATCTCAGCCTACTCCTGAGGTCCCCACCATCACAGTAGCCAGTCTTCAGCCTATTCAATTCACTCCATGTGATATCAAGAAACAGCTAAGCGCACTGGATACAGCAAAGGCTATGGGCTCGACAACATCCCAGCAGTGGTGCTGAGGACTTGTGCTCCAGAACCAGCCGTGCCTCTGACCAAGCTGTTCCAGTACAGCTACAACACTGGCATCTGGCCACAAAAAGCAGGACAAATCCAATCCAGCCAATTACCGCCCCATCAGCCTATGCTCAATAATCAGCAAAGTAAGGCGGCACTTACCTGCTCACTGATGTTCAGTTTGGGTTCTGCCAGGACCACTCGGCTCCAGACCTCATTACAGTCTTTGTCCAAACATGGACAAAAGAGCTGAATTCTAGAGGTGAGGCGAGAGTGACTGCTGTAGACATCAAGGCAGCATTTGACCAAGTGTGGCATCAAGGAGCCCTCGTAAAATTGGGAATCGGGGGAAAACTCTCCACTGGCTGGAGTTATATCTAGCTCAGAGGAAGATGGTTGTGGTTATTGGAGGCCAATCATTTAAGCCCCAGGACATTGTTGCAGGAGTTCCTCAAGGCAGTGTCTTAGGCCCAACCATCTTCAGCTGCTTCATCAATGACCTTCCCTCCATCATAAGGTCAGAAGTGGGGATGTTCGCTGATGTTTGCACAGTGTTCAGTGCCATTCGCAACTCCTAATGAAGCAGTCCATGCCCATATACAGAAAGACCTGTACAACATTCAGGTTTAGGCTGATAAGTGGCAAGTAACATTCACACCACATAAGTGCCAGGCAATGACTATCTCCAACAAGAGAGTGTTTAACCACCTCCCCTTGACATTCCTGTATAAAACACTGGTTCGGCCCCAACTGGAGTACTGTGTCCAATTTTGGGCACCACACTTTAGGAAGGATGTGAAGGCCTTCAAGAGGGTGCAGAAAAGATTTACAAGAATGATTCCAGGACTGAGGGACTTCCGTTATATTGATAGACTGCAGAAGCTGGGGTTGTTCTCCTTGGAGCAGAGAAGATGGAGGTGTTTAAAATCATAAGGGGTCTGGACAGAGTAGATAGAGAGAAACTGTTCCCATTGGCGGAAGGGTTGAGAACCAGAGGACACAGATTTAAGGTGATTGGCAAAAGAACCAATGGTGACGTAAGAATTTTTTTTTTACGCAGCAAGTGGTTAGGATCTGGAATGCACTGCCTGAAAGGGTGGTGGAGGCAGATTCAATCACGACTTTAAAAAGGGAGTTGGACAAGTATCTGAAGGAAAGATATTTGCAGGGCTACGGGGAAAGGGCGGGTGAATGGGACTAACTGAAGTGCTCTTGCAGAGTGCTGGCATGGGCTTGACGGGCCGAATGGCCTTCCGTGCTGTAACCATTCTATGATTCAGTGGCATTACCATTGTCGAATCCCCCACCATCAACCATTGAGCAGAAACTTAACTGGACCAGCCACATAAATACTGTGGCTATAAGAGCAAGTCAGAAGCTAGGTATTCTGCAGTGAGTGACTCATCTCCTGACCTCCCAAAGCCTTTCCGCCATCTATGAGGCACAAGTCAGGAGTGTGATGGAATACTCTCCACTTGCCTGGATGAGTGCAGATCCAACAACACTCAAGAAGCTTGACACCATCCAGGACAAAGCAACCTGCTTAATTGGCACCCCATCCACCACCTTAAACATTCACTCCCTGCACCACCAGCGCACCGTGTCTGCAGTGTGTACCGTCTACAAGATGCACTGCAGCAACTCGCCAAGGCTTCTTCGACGGCACTTCCCAAACCTGCGACCTCTACCACCTAGAATGACAAGGGTAGCAAGTGCATGGGAACACCACCACCTCCAAGTTCCCCTCCAAGTCACACACCATCCTGACTTGGAAATATATCGCCGACCCTTTATCGTCGTCGGGTCAAAATCCTGGAACTCCCTTCCTAACAGCATTGTGGGAGTATCTTTGCCACACGGACTGCAGTGGTTCAAGGTGGTGGCTCACCACAACCTTCTCAAAGGCAATTAGGGATGGGCAATAAATGCTGTCCTTGCCTGCATCTACCCTGTCAAGCCCTGTAAGAATTTTGTATGTTTCAATGAGATCACCTCTCATTCTTCTAAACTCTAGAAAATATAGGCCGAGTCTACTCAATCTTTCCTCATAGGACAATCCCTCCATCCCAGGAACCAGTCTGGTGAACCTTTGTTGCACTCCTTCTATGGCAAGTATATCCTTACTTCGGTAAGGAGACCAAAACTCTACACAATAAGAACATAAGAAATAGGAGCAGGAGTAGGCCAATCGGCCCCTCGAGCCTTCTCCGCCATTCAATAAGATCATGGCTGATCTGATCCTAACCTCAAATCTACTTCCACTCTCCATCCCACCCGAACCCATGTGATCTCCCGGGAGAGGCAAAAAAACAGATAAAAAACCCAATGGCCAATTTGGGAGAAAAAATCTGGGAAATTCCTCTCCGACCCATCTAGGCGATCGAAACTCGTCCAGGGGATCACTCTGTCCCTGTATTTCCTGCAGTACTTAACCTACTGTAAAAGATGATCTCCACCCCAGCCAGGAACAGGCCCAATTTACTCTTTAAGGAGCCTGTTCCCGAGGTCTCCACTCATTTAGCCTGTCTATATCCCCTTGAAGCCTCCTTGCATCCTCCTCACAGCTTACATTCCCACCCAACTTTGTATCATCATCAAATTGGATATACTGTATTACATTTGGTCCCCTCATCCAAATCATTGATGTAGATTGTGAATAGCTAAGGCCCAAGCACCGATCCATGCGGTACCTCACTAGTTACAGCCTGCCAACCTGAAAATGACCCGTTTATTCCTACTCTCTGTTTTCTGTCCGTTAACCAATCCTCAATCCATGCTAGTATATTACCTCCAATCCCATGAACCCTAATTTTGTTTATTAACCTCTTGTGTTGCAACTTATCGAATGCCTTCTGAAAATCCAAACCGATTTGTCAAACATGATTTCCCTTTCATAAATCCTTGTTGACTCTGCCCAACCCTATTATTATTTTCTAAGTGCCCTGTTACCACATCCTTAATAAGAGATTCTAGCATTTTCCCTATTACTGATGTCTGGCTAATTGGTCTGTAGTACCCCATTTTCTCTTTCCCTCCTTTTTTAAATAGTGGGGTTACATTTGCTACCTTCCAAGCCACGGGAACCGTTCTAGAATCTATAGAATTTTGGAAAATGACAACCAATGCATCCACTATCTCTATAGCCAACTCTTTCAAAACCCCAGAATGTAGGCCATCAGGTCCAGGGGATTGATTGGCTTTCAGTCCCATTAGTTTCTCCAGTACTACTTTTTTACTAATACCAATATCTTTCAGTTCCTTATTCTCGCTAAACCCTTGGTTGTCCACTATTTCCAGGAAGTTTTTTGCGTCTTCTTCCGTGAAGACAGACACAAGGGGGTCGATTTTAGTTCAGGTGCGGGGAATTGGCGGGTTCCCCGAATTTAGTGATTCCGACACGATTGTAAATGGGTCTGTGAGATTGATGCAAATTTAACACAATTGGCCAATTGATTTCCAGCGTGTGGGAAGCCTTGGCAATTGAGTATTTCCAGTCAGAAAGTCGCAGAATATGACGTCATCATTGCTGCTGCTTTTAAGGTCCACAGCAAGCCTTGCTTCCTCTGCAGCTCCCAAACTTCACCATTAAGATGGCACAGGAGCCTGCAGGAGCAACGGCCAGTGGGAGGGCCAGATCTGCCCCCAAATTTGTTGAGGCTTCACTCCAGGCATTACTGGATGGTGCTAGGGCCCACAGGGAGGCCCTGTCCCCTTCTTCAGGGAGGAAGAGGCCTCCCAGTCAGACCAAGGCTGTGTGGCTACAGGTGGCAGGTCAAGTCAACTCCTTGGGGCTCACACGAAGAACGTGGTTGCAGTGCAGGAAAAGAGAGCTCACAATAAAAGAGAACAAGCGAGGACAGGAGGAGGGCCACCATCAGTAGCCCACCTCACCCCCTGGGAGGAGGCGATCCTGGAGATTGTAGGACTGGAGGATGAGGCGCAAGTGGGGGATGGACAGACGGGTGCATCACAGCAAACTGGTGGCAGAATAGTTTTCCATCTCTCTCATTGACATTGCATGAGTCGCTGATAATGATTCTGAAGCTATAACAGATGGACCTATGATCATCTGCAATATGCAATGTGCATGTAACCTTGACCTCACATCTCCAACTCTTTCCTTCACTCCCCCACAGGGCCATCGAGAGCCCCCGTCCCCACTGTCCAGGAGGAAGAGCCTGAGCTTCCAGACTCCTCAGAGGAATCTGCAACCTGTGAAGGCGCTGCTTCAGCAGAATTCAGCGCACCCAGCACCAGCGCAGACACTCACGCCTCGGTGGGACCTTCGGGACATTGAGTAGTGTTGTCACCTGGTGTATCACAGCTCACAAGTGAGCATCAGCAGATGTGGAGACAGGGATAGCAGTGGAGAGTCCTAGTCGGAGGGCGCAAGACTCTGCCAGCTCGGCTCAGCTGCATGTCGACCCTCTGCCTCTGGGTCCATCCATAAGATCAGCGGGGCTGGAACTCCAGGAACAGATGCAGGAGTCTCTGGTAGGTTTTGCCTCCAGGGTCGATGTGAGTGTGGAGCGAATGGAGGAGTCCATAGCGACCATGAGCAGAGCCTTTGTGGAGTCATTGGCGCATGAATGCATCACCATGGAAAGGATGGCAACCTCCATGGAGGAGATAAGACGCCAGGGTATGGAAAACATGATGAGTGCTCATAATAGAATGACATCTCTTGAGGAGCGATGGGCATCTATTGAACAGAGAAACCAAACCTTCATGGAAGTCCTTCTGAGTAGGACTGCCAGTGCAGATACAGGTCCCCATGGCCCCCCCTGGTGTGCAGCAAGGTGCTCTCAAGCCACTTCCAAGCGCTGGCCCCTTCTGGCCTGTGCAGCTTCAGGTGGGTGAGCAGCAGCCTGGTGCTCCTGCTGGTGTTGGTGCTGGTTCTGCTGGTGCCGCAGCTGGTCTTCTTCCTCGTCTAATGCCCAGAAAGGAAGGAAATAAATGGCTCCCATGCTTCTGGTGTATGACTCCGTTGAGGAAGCGCTCAGTGAAGGTGGCGAGCGGGGTTTTCCAGGAGGTCACACTGGAGATGTGTGTGAGGCTCCAACCTTCCACAGGTGTGGTTAGGCCTGGTAAAAGTTGCCCCAGACCTGAGACAACAAAGTCCTGCCACCTGCAAATGATGACTGATCAAATATCCTCTTTTATGTTGGACCTGCAGCTGATAGTCAGCAAGCCAATCGTGTTCACGCCAGGTTTCACAGGCGTGATCCCCACCAGGCGCGTTTTACATGGGAAAAGGGTTAAACAGGCAAGCGCCTGTTAAAATGGGATTATAAAGGCCAATTAGTGCTGTTTAAGGGCCCTAAAGACCAGTCTCACCTGTTGCAGGCGGGACTGATTCGGGTCAATCAGACACACCTAGGTTAAAATGGTGTGGAGGCAGGAACCAGGCCGGGGGGGGGGGGGGTCGCGACCCCCAGGTTTTGCGATTTTAACCCCCCGCACGCCTAAAAGCCCGCCTCACGGCCCAATGAAAATCGAGGCCCTAGTATTTGTTTAATTTCTCTGCCATTTCCTTATTCCTTATAATTTCTCCTGTCTCAGCCTGTAAGGGACCCACATTTACTTTTGCTAATCTTTTCCTTTTTACATACCTATAGAAGCTTTTACAGTCTGTTTTTATGTCTCTCGCTAGTTTACTCTCATGTTCTATTTTCCCTTTATCAATTTTTTAGCCCTCCTTTGCTGAATTCTAAAATCCTCAGGCTTACTACTCTTTTTGGTAACATTATAAGTCTCTTCCTTTGATCTAATACTATCTTTAACTTCTCTTGTTAGCCACGGTTGGACCATTTTTCCTGTGGGACTTTTATGCCTTAAAGGAATGTATATTTGTTGTAAATTATGTATTAATTCTTTAAATGCTAGGCATTGCTTGTCTACCATCATACCTTTTAATGTAGCTTCCCAATCTACCTTAGCCAGCTCGCCCCTCATACCTACGTAGTTTGCTTTGTTTAGATTTAAGATCCTAGTTTCGGATTTAATGAAGTCACTTTCAAACTCAATGTTAAATTCTATCATATTATGCTCACTCTTCCCTAAAGGCCCCTTTACTACAAGGTTATTAATTAACCCTGTCTCATTGCACAATACTAGATCTAAAATAGCTTGTTCCCGAGTTGGTTCCTCAACATACTGATCTAGAAAACTATCTTGCATACATTACATGAATTTGTCCTCCACACTATTACTGCTAATTTGGTTTGCCAAGTCTATATGTAGATTAAAGTCCCCCATGATTACTGTATTACCTTTGTTACATGCACCTGCAATTTCCTGATTTGTACTCTGCTCTACATTACAACAACTGTTTGGGGGCCTATAAACAATTCACACCAATGTTTTCTGCCCCTTGCTGTTTCTTAGCTCCACCCAAACTGATTCTACTTCTTCATTTTTGGAGGTAAGATCCTTTCTCTCTACTGTCTTTATCCCATCCTTTATTATCAGGGCTACTCGTCCTCCTTTTCCATTTTGCCTATCCCTTCTAAAAGTTATGTATCCTGGAATATTTAGCCACTTTGCAACCACGTCTCTGTTATGGTTATTAGATCAAACCTGTTAATTTCGATCTGCGCTATTAATTCATCTATTTTGTTGCGAATGCTTCGCACATTCAGATATAGTGACTTTAGCTTTGACTTATTTCTCTTTTTCCCTAATGTCACATTAGTCACCGATGCCTTATTACTTTTGTTACTCTCTCTCTCCCTTCCTGACCCACTCTGCTTTTTTTTCCCCAAAACTACTCTGGTCTAGAGCCTTGACATTTCTTTCGCTGCTTTTAAATTGACTCTTTCCTGAATCCTCCACCCCCATCCCCCCCCTTCATTAGTTTAAAGCCATGTCTACTGCCCTAGTTATTCAGTTCACCAGGACACTGGTCCCAGCCTGGTTTAAATGGAGCCCGTCCCAATGGAACAGCTCCCTCTTTCTCCAGTACTGGTGCCAGTGCCCCATGAACCAAAACCCCTTCCTCCCACACCACTCTTTGAGCCACGCCTCTAAACCTCTAATCTGTTTATTCCTATGCCAATTTGCGTGTGGCTCAGGTAACAATCCAGAGATTATTACCTTTGAGGTTCTGCTTTTTAATTTGGATCCTAGCTCCTCAAACTCCCTCAGCAGAACCTCATTCCTAGTTCTACCTATGTTGTTGGTTCCTACGTGGACCACGACAAATGGATCCTCCCCCTCCCACTCCAAGTTCTTCTCCAGCTGCGAGGAGATGTCTTTAACCCTGTCACCGGGCAGGCAACACAACCTTCTGAATGCTCGGTCGCGGCTGCAGAGAACAGTATCTATCCCCCTGACTATACTGTCCCCTACCACAACTACATTCCCGTTCACTCCCCCCACTTGAATGGCCTCCTGCACCATGGTGCCATGGTCAGCCTGCTCATCCATTCTACAGGCTTTTCCCTCATCCACACAGGCAGGAAGAACCTCATACCTGTTGGACAAGGGCAAAGGCTTTGGCTCTTCTAGCACTGCACCTGGGATCCCCTTACCTGCCTGAGTTGCAGTCACACCCTCCTGTCCCTGACCACTAACCAGACCTGTACCACTACCTAACCTAAGGGATGTGACTGCCTCCTGGATCAAAGTGTCCAGGTAACTCTCCCCATCCCTGATGCCCCCCAACGCCTGCACCTCAGACTCCAGCTCAAAAACTCTTGAGCTGAAGTTCCTCAAGATGCAGGCATTTACTGCAAACGTGGTTGTCCGGGATCACAATGCTCTCTGCAAACTCCCACATGCTGCACTGCCATCCCTATATGACCTTGATTTATTTGATTGAATTTAATTAAATTTGTAATTAGGTAACTTAGTTTACAGTGTAGTTTCCTGACTACTTGATCTAGCTTAAGTTAGGGGTACTGAAATTAAATATCTACCTGTAACACAAAGCACTACAAGTAGTGTAAGCCAAAAGCAACAACTCCTTCCCTCTCTTCTCCAAATTCCCACTCTTCTCCAAATTCCCAACCAAAGCACTCTGTTCAAGTCCACTCCGTTTAATCCCGCTCTGCAGAAATGTTTACTTATATACACTTGGAGCCTCACCCAATTTACAAGTGATGCTTCAGCTCCCCTGCTCCTGGTGATTAGCGCCTATTCAAGACAAGCAATTACACCTGACTGACAGTTAACTGCCACTGGCAGTCAGCTTCTGTTAACTTCAGTTTTGAAAGTTTTAAAGTTCTATGTTAAAATCAGAATCTTATACTAAATTTCACTTATTACATCTTCTACTTAACAGAAATTCCCAACCAAAGCACTCTGTTCAAGTCCACTCCAATAAATCCTGCTTTGTGCAGACTGCCTAAATTTCTGCATTAAATTTCATCTGCCCCATGTCCGCCCATTCCACCAGCCTGTCTATGTCCTCCTGAAGTCTATTACTATCCTCCTCACTGTTCACTATACTTCCAAGTTTTGTGTCATCTGCAAATTTTGAAATTGTGCCCTGTACACCCAAGTCCAAGTCATTAATATATATCAAGAAAAGCAGTGGTCCTAGTACTGACCCCTGGGGATCACCACTGAATACCTTCCTCCAGTCTGAAATACAACCGTTCACCACTACTCTCTGTTTCCTGTCACTTTGCCAATTTCGTGTCCATGCTGCCACTGTCCTTTTTATTCCATGGGCTTCAACTTTGCTGGCAAGCCTATTATGTGGCACTTTGTTGAACGCCTTTTAGAAATCCATTTACACTACAATAACTGCATTACCCTCATCAACCCTCTCTGTTATCTCATCAAAGAACTGAATCAAGTTGCTCGCTGACCTATATTGGCTCCTGGTCCGGCAATGCCTTGATTTTAAAATTCTCATCCTTGTTTTCAAATCCCTCCATGGACTCACCCCTCCCTATCGCTGTAACTTCCCCCAGCTCTACAACCCTCTGAGATATCTGTGCTCCTCCAATTCTGGTCTCTTGTGTATTCCTGATTTCCTTTGCTCCACCATTGGCGACCGTGCCTTCAGCTGTCTAGGCCCTAAGCTCTGAAATTCCCTCCTTAAACCTCACCGCCTCTCTTTCATTAACACATTCCTTAAAACCTACTGACTTCAGTGAAAATAAAAATCGGGAGTGATATAAAACGGACTGTCGATTCGCTATCGCCCTTTTTACACAAAGTCCGGATCGACCCCAGTGGGCTTCCAATGTAACTAATGGGAAATTTCATTGTGCACAAATTATGTAATTGAAATTCCACTCATACATTACGATGAAGTCCTGCCTGTTTTCAGTGGGAACTTCTTGCACCTGACCAGAAGCTGACTAATCATAGAATGATACAACACAGAGGGCCATTCGGCCCATCGAGCCTGTGCCAGCTCTTTGGTAGAGTTATCCAATTAATCCCACTCCCCTGCTCTTTCCCCACAGCCCTGTAATGTACATTATCAGAGGAGATCAAGCCCAACTGATCGCAACCCATGTTTCCATTCTGTTACTCATTGAATGGCAGAGCAGGCTCGAGGGGCCGAATGGCCTACTCCTCATATCTTCTATGTTTCTATACCTTATTATTTTTACTCTAGTGCTATCTACCTCTCCCACTCCTTTGTGCACCTTGTCTCTCCTTTCTAATGCTACATCCTGGTGCCCGCCCCCCTGCCAAATTAGTTTAAACCCTCCCCAACAGCACTAGTAAACCCCCCCACTAGGACATTGGTTCCACCTCTGTTGAGATGCAACCTGTCTGGCCTGTACAGGTCCCACCTCCCCAGACCGGTCCCAATGTCCCAGGGATCTAAAGCCCTCCCTTCTGCACCATCTCTCCAGCCACGCATTCATCTGCTCTATCCTCTTATTTCTATACTCACTAGCTCGTGGCTCCGGGAGTAATCCAGAGATTACTACCTTTGAGGTCCTGCTTTTTAATCTCTTTCCTAGCTGGCTAAAGTCTGCCTGCAGGGCCTCATCCCTCTTTTTACCTATGTTGTGGGTACCGATATGGACCACGACCTCTGGCTGTTCACTGTCCCCCCTCAGAGTGTTCTGCAGCCGCTCAGTGACATCCCTGATCCTGGCACCAGGGAGGCAACATACCATCCTAGAATCACGTCTGCGGCCGCAGAAACACCTGTCTGTTCCCCTAACTATTGAATCCCCTACCACTATTGCTTTCCCAATATGTCATATCAAGAAGGGGTACAGATACCATTATGCACATGGTGAACATTTACTGGCTGTTGACATCAGTCCCCATATGAGTGACTGCTATATGCCAGGTGGCTGTATGAGATGTAATTCTGTTACCAGGTTGCTGAGATGTCCCCCTCTCTCCGTCTCCCACCTGCAGCTGTTCGGCGACTCTAAACACTTCCAAGGCAACCTCCTCTGCTCCTTTTAAGGTGGTCAATGATGAAGGGCCACCTCCGGTTCTCTCCCTCTTATTGTGGGCTCTCCTTTCCTGTAAGGAGGGAAAGAAGGGAAGTT
The DNA here is from genome assembly GCF_052327205.1 of Somniosus microcephalus. Classification (NCBI taxonomy): domain Eukaryota; kingdom Metazoa; phylum Chordata; class Chondrichthyes; order Squaliformes; family Somniosidae; genus Somniosus; species Somniosus microcephalus. The sequence goes on along the minus strand of NC_140995.1, from coordinate 205,179,735 downwards.
TGAGTGAGAGTGATGGAATGAGTGTAAGGAATGGATGGGTTACATTTTTAGAGGGTGACTATGATGGAGTGGTGTGGCAATGTCAAGTGGCCTCCTTGCATGTTGTTACTTGGTATGATTGCATTAAGAGAAGGGTGAGTGTGAGGGGTGGTTAGTCAGATGGGGATGTGATAATGTAGATAGAAAGGGATGGGTGGATGTGCAAGGTATGTTGGTGTGAGTAAGGATATGCAGGAGTAGGGTTGGGAAGGCAGAGTAATGGGGATGTCATGAGAGGCACAGCAGGATGAAGTTGAGTGTGGCTTTGCACTCACGTTTCCTGATCTAATGAGATCATTGATACGTTTGCGGCACTGCACCCAGGTCCTCCTGACAACATCCCTGCTGTTGATCTCCTCTGCTATTTGAAGCCAGGCTCCTTTGGTCTGGTGGGGAGGTCTCTTCTGCCCATCGGAAAGGAAGAGCACCTCCATGCATGCTCTCACTCCCTCTACAAGTATATGGAGGGAGTCATCTGAGACCCTGGGCACAGCACTCTGTCTCTGTGCAGTCATGTTTCAAACTCTTTGTAACACTCCAATGGTGTAGTGCAGTGCCCTAGATGAACCTTCAAATGCAATGTGGCCAATGTCCTTTAAATATCCCGGTTGAAGACACGTCATCGATGGCGTCATTAGATCCGCACCATTTAATACGGCCGGGTAACGCGCAGGGCTGCCTTAATAAGCGCCATTAATGGAAAGTCAATCTCAGGAGCGGAATAGAATCAGGAACGGGGTCATGACCCACCACGGCAACTGCCCACACCTGACCCGCCCAGGTACAGAAAATTCCGGCCTAAGTTATTAGCACGTCGACCAACCCCCTACATTTCAAGCAACAGATCATGGTGCAGACAAAGGAAATCATAAATCATGGACTTTAAAGATTCTCCAGCTCTCACTTTACTCGTATCCATCTTGTGGATAATTCTTGCTAAGTATGATTTCTCCCTAGTCTTTAATTGTCCCAATCCATCTTCTATGTCCCTTTCCACTTCAACTTTAATTTCAATCCCTCTGACAGGTACCTGTTTGTTTCATTAATTAGATTGTTTCTCCATGGAGTATGTGTCAGTGCCTTGATGAATTAAAAGGTTGTCTCACTCCCCTGAGCCACATTAACCATTTCATGTCATGCTGTTGTAAGTAACTGAGCATGTCTGGGACCCGTTCTTCAGTGCAAATTCACCATGCATTTCCGCATGCTAGTTGCTTCATATGTAACCAATCACATTTGCACACTCACACCAGTATCCCAATATCATACCACATGATACAAGCCACTCTTGGGTTTCAGGTGATCTTCCAGCTCCCACTGACGTGTGTGTATCTGTGCTGGTGCATGGCGTGTATGAGTCCTGTGATGGTGCACCCTCAGAGTTAGTGACCTCCTCTGAGGAGTCGTCGTCCTCCAGCACCACTTCCTGTGGGACACTTGATGGGCCTGTGGAAGATTAAAGACATGAATTAGAACAGTCATGGTAAAAATGTTTTAAGGTAACATTATGCACATGATCTTATTTCACTGGCTGCATTCTGACTGTTGTATGCCATGTGGCTGTGTGATATTTAATTCTGTCACCAGGTAGCTGGGAGGCCCCCATACCTCTATCTCCGATGACCAGACATGCCGACATTCTGCTTATCTCCAGAGCATCCTCCTCTGCAGCTGTCAACGTGGCGATGACTGGAGGGCCACCTCCAGTTCTCTGCCTCTCCCTGTTGTTCTGTGCTCTCTTCTCCTGCAAGGAGGGAAACAAGACCTTTGAGGGAATGAGTGGAAGAATGGATGGGTAACATCTGTAGAGAGTGACTATGAAGGAGAGGCATTACATTGCATTAAGATGAGGGTGAGTGTCAGTGGTGGATGGTCAGATGGGGATATGAGGAAGTGCATAGACAGAGAGGGATGGGTGTACCTGCAAGGTACTTTGGTGTGAGGAGTGTTATGCAGGAGTAGGCTTGGAAAGGCAGAGTGAGGGGGTTGGGGTGACACGCACATCAGGATGTAGTTGAATGTGCCATTGTACTCAACTTTCTTGCCCTCGGGTCATTAAAGTGCTTCCTGCACTGTATCCATGAGTGTGGCACCACACTCCTGCTACTGACCTCCTCTGCGATCTCCAGCCACACCTCTTGGTCATTGAGACTGGCTTCTTCCTCCCGTCAACAGGTAAGAATATCTCCCTGCAGGCCCTTACACTTCGCAGCATCAGGTCTAGAGGTGCATCACTGAAGCAAGACGCAGCGTTTGTACGCTGAGACTCCATTCTTTATTCCTTCTTATGTCTCTACCACCTCCACAATCTTTCAACTGTCATTGTTGTAGTGTTCCTTTAAATACCTCAGCTGAAATAGAACTGTGTATGTCATCATCATGTCTGCTTGCGCAAATTAGTCGGGAAACCCGGAAGTCAGATGCAAATGCAGTGGCTGGGTTAAAAAGCCACTGACAGATGTGCTGCTGCTACTTCCAGGTTTCCCATGCACTAATGGACCCTCCCCCACCCCCCCCTCCCCCAGCTCCCAGCACGTCGGCAGGTAAGTATTCTGACCTATGCCTCTATTTATAAAGCCAACCATGCTTTTTTAACAACTTGATCAACTTGTTCTACCACCTTCAAAGATTTGCATACATAAACCCCAGATCTTTTTGTTCATGGACCCCCTTTAAAATTGTACCATTTAGATAATACTGCCTCTATCATTTTCCTTCCAAAATGCATCACTTCACACGTCTCTGCATGAGATTTCACCTACCATGTGTCTGCTCATTTCACCAGTCCATCTATGTCCTATGTCTATGTCTGCTGCTACCTTCCTCACTGTTTATTACATTCTCACTCTTTGTTTCATCTGCAAACTTTGAAATTATGCCCTCTATATGCAAGTCCAGGTCACTAATATATATCAAAAAGAGCAGTGGTCGCTATACCACTGTATACTTCCCTCCAGTCTGTAAAACAACCGTTTACTACCCCCCGCTTTCTGTCTCTCAGCCAATTTCTTATTCATGCTGCCATTGCACCTTTAATCCCATGGGCTTCTATTTTTCTAACAAGTCTATGATGGGGCACTTTATCAAAGGCCTTAGAGTACCTTAGCTTCTTTCAGAAAAAGTCCTTCAGAAACCACTGGCTTTCTCCATACTCAGTTCCATTGTTATTCTTCCCAAGGTCACTGCTACATGTCTATATTACATTAGAATAATATCATATAATATATAACAACTTACAGTGACTTTTTGGGAAGGCCCAATAACTATTATACATGAAATATAGGTGTTTTAGACAAACATTTTAAAGTTTATCTGGCGTACAAACTCTTGCAGAACCTTTCCATTACTATGGCTGGGAATTATCTGGTGCAGACCTAGATGAAGAAGACGAAGATACTGAAGCAGCAGCAGAAGAAGCAGAAGAGGAAGCAACTGAAGAAGAGGATGAAATGGAGGAAGAGGTGGTAGAAGTAAGTACACTCTAAAAATGTACATTTATTTTAATACTACTGTTGGAAACTTTCACATTTTTCATTATGTGACTTGATATATAAAACATATATTTGAGCTCTTATTAAAATGCACATTAAGTTACATCAGCAGACCGTAATTTTAACTTCCTGACCATCAGAAAGCATCAATCCGCTATAAAAAAAACTCGTATGAAGAATTATGGTGACTGCAGTATATTGCTTTCCAGCAAAATATTCACTTCATCTGATGTAGCAAAGTCTGCATATTGGAGGACTAAGCCTAGGTTGTCTGCTGAGAGAACCAATATGAAATATACACTTTTTGCTATTTTTTGTTTTGTTGAGATGTTGTCGGGGAGGAGCATAATGACCTTTCACTGTGCCTAAATAATACAGCAGCCAATTGTCCGATAACATTTTACAGACTTTATGGTAGAGTAGTAGGCACAGGCAGGTAGTGCAGGGGTCCCCTGTGGCCATCCCCCTCTCAAACAGATATACCAATTTGGATATTGTTGAGGGAGATGGCTTATCGGGGGAAGGCAGCAACAGCCAACTTCCTGGCACTGTGGGTGGTTCTGCTACACAGGACGGGAGGAAAAAGAGCAGGAGAGCTATAGTGATAGGGAATTCTATTGTAAGAGGAACAGATAGGCGTTTCTGTGGCCGCAAACAAGACTCCAGGATGGTATGTTGCCTCCCTGGTGCAAGGGTCAAGGATGTCTCGGAGTGGCTGCAGGGCATTCTGGAGGGGGAGGGTGAACAGCCAGTTGTCGTGGTGCATATAGTTACCAACGATATAGGTAAAAACCGGGATGTAGTCCTAAAAGCTGAATATAGGGAATTAGGAGGTAAATTAAAAAATAGAACCTCAAAGGTAGTAATCTCAGAATTGCTACCAGTGCCACGCGCTATTCAGAGTAGAAATAGAAGGATATTTCAGATGAATACGTGGCTAGAGGAATGGTACAAGGGGGAGGGATTCAAATTCCTGGGACATTGGAACCGGTTCTGGGGGAGGTGGGATCAGTACAAACTGGACGGTTTGCACCTGGGCAGGACCAGGACCGATGTCCTGGGGGAGTGTTTGCTAGTGTTGTTCGGGAGGGTTTAAACTAAAATGGCAGGGAGTTGGGAACGTGTGCAGGGAGACAGAGGAAAGGGAAGCAAGGATAGAAGCAAAAGACAGGAAGGAGAAAAGCAAAAGTGGCAGTCAGAGAAATCAAGGGTTTAAATCAAACATGGCCACAGTAAATAATAATTCTAGAATGTCTAAGAGTGTTAAAAAAACAAGCCTGAAGGCGCTGTGTCTTAATGTGAGGAGCATTCGTAATAAGGTGAATGAATTAGCTGCGCAAATAGATGTAAACAGATATGATTTAATTGGGATTATGGAGACATGGCTCCAGGGTGACCAAGGCTGGGAATTCAACATCCAGGGGTATTCAATATTCAGGAAAGACAGGCGAAAAGGAGGTGGGGTAGCATTGCTGGTTAAAGAGGAGATTAACACAATAGTAAGGAAGGATATTGGCTCTGATGATGTGGAATCTGTATGGGTGGAGCTGAGAAATACCAAGGGGCAGAAAACGTTATAGGGAGTTGTATACAGACCCCCAAACAGTAATGCGGAGGTTGGGGATGGCATTAAACGGGAAATTAGAGACGCGTGCAATAAGGGCACAGCAGTTATCATGGGTGACTTTAATCTACATATAGATTGGGCTAACCAAATTAGTAACAATAGTGCGGATGAGGAATTCCTGGAGTATATACGGGATGGTTTCCTGGACCAATATGTCGAGGAACCAACTAGAGATCAGGCCATCTTAGACTGGGTATTATGTAATGCGAAAGGATTAATTAGAAATCTTGTGCGAGGCCCCTTGGGGCGGAGCGATCATAATATGATCGAATTCTTCATTAAGATGGAGAGTGAAGTATTTGACTCAGAGACTAGGGTCCGGAATTTAAATAAAGGAAACTACGATGATATGAGGCGCGAGTTGGCTAGGATGGATTGGGGAACGTTACTTAAAGGGTTGACGCTGGATAGGCAATGGCAAACATTTAAAGATCGCATGGATGAACTACAGAATTTGTTCATCCCTGTTTGGCATAAAAATAAAACAAAAAAGGTGACTCAACCGTGGCTAACAAGAGAAATTAGGGATAGCTTAAGATCCAAGGAGAGGACATATAAATTGGCCAGAAAAAGCAGCAAACCTGAGGATTGGGAGCAGTTTAGGATTCAGCAAACGAGGACAAAGGGATTCATTAAGAGGGGGAAAATAGAGTATGAGAGTAAGCCTGCAGGGAACATAAAAACTGACTGTAAAAGCTTCTGTAGATATGTGAAGAGAAAAAGATTAGTGAAGTCAAGCGTAGGTCCCTTGCAGCCAGAATCAGGGGAATTTATAATGGGGAACAAAGAAATGGAAGACCAATTAAATACATACTTTGGTTCTGTCTTCACAAAGGAGGACACAAATAACCTCCCGGAGATGTCGGGGAACATAGGGTCTAATGAGAGGGAGGAACTGAATGAAATCAGTATTTGTAGGGAAATGGTGTTAGGGAAATTGATGGGATTGAAGGCCGATAAATCCCCAGGGCCTGATAATCTACATCCTAGGGTATTTAAGGAAGTGGCCCTAGAAATAGTAGATGCATTGCTGGCCATCTTCCAAAATTCTATAGACTCTGGAACAGTTCCCATGGATTGGAGGGTAGCTAATATAACCCCACTATTCAAAAAAGGTTGTAGATAGAAAACGGGGAATTATAGACCGGTAAGCCTGACATCGGTAGTGGGGAAAATGTAAAAGATGTAATAGCAGAGCACTTGGAAAACAGTGACAGGATCGGACAAAGTCAACATAGATTTACAAAAGGTAAATCGTGCTTGACTAATCTACTGGAATTTTTTGAGGATGTAACTGGTAGAATAGATAAGGGAGAACCAGTGGATGTGGTGTCTTTGGACTTTCAGAAGGCTTTCGATAAGGTCCCGCATAAGAGATTAGAGTGTAAAGTTAAAGCACATGGGATTGGGGGTAAGGTACTGACTTGGATAGAGAACTGGTTGGCAGACAGGAAGCAAAGAGTTGGAATAAACGGGTCTTTTTCCGAGTGGCAGGCAGTGACTAGTGGGGTACCGCAGGGATTGATGCTAGGACCCCAGATTTTCACAATATATATTAATGATCTAGACGAGGGAACTAGATGTAATATCTCCAAGTTTGCAGACGACACAAAGCTGGGTGGGCGTGTGTGCTGTGAGGAGGATGCCGAGAAGCTCCAGTATGATTTGGACAGGTTGGGTGATTGGGCAGATGCAGTATAATATGGATAAATGCGAGGTTATCCACTTTGGTGGCAAAAACAGGAAGGCAGATTATTATCTGAACGGCAATAGATTGGGAGAAGGGGAAGTGCAACGAGACCTGGGTGTCCTTGTGCACCAGTCGCTGAAGGTAAGCATGCAGGTGCAGCAGGCGGTTAAGAAGGCAAATGGTATGTTGGCCTTCATAGCGAGAGGATTCGAGTACAGGAGCAAGGATGTCTTGCTGCAGTTGTACAGGGCCTTGGTGAGGCCACACCTTGAGTATTGTGTGCAGTTTTGGTCGCCTTATCTGAGGAAGGATGTTCTTGCCATGGAAGGAGTGCAGCGAAGATTCACCAGATTGATACCTGGGATGGCAGGAATGACGTATGAAGAAAGATTGGGTCGATTGGGCTTATATTCGCTGGAGTTTGGAAGAATGAGAGGGGATTTCATTGAAACTTATAAAATTCTAACAGGAGTAGACAGACTAGATGCAGGAAGGATGTTCCCGATGGCGGGGGGTCCAGAACCAGGAATCACAGTCTAAGAATAAGGGGCAAGCCATTTAGGACAGAGATGAGGAGGAATTTCTTCACCCAGAGAGTGGTGAACCTGTGGAATTCTCTGCCACACAAGGCAGTTGAGGCCAACTTATTAAATATATGGACCTAATTCTAGGGAATGTGGCCGGCCAAGTGGAAAAAGTGCTAGTAGGTGAGCACTTTGGTGATAGTGACCATAATATGGTAAGATTTAAGGTGGTCATGGAAAAGGACAGGGATGGGCCGGAAATAAAGGTTCTAAATTGGGGGAAGGCCGATTTTAATAGGATAAGGCAGGATCTGGCCAAAATGGACTGGGATCAGCTACTTGTAGGAAAATCCGCATCGGAGCAATGGGAGGCTTTCAGAAGGGAGATTGAGATCATACAAGGGCAACATGTTCCCATAAATGTCAAGAGTGGTTCCAAAAACCACAGGGAACCGTGGATGTCAGGGGATATACGGGAATGGATTAGGAAAAAAAGGAGGGCTTTTGGTAGATACAAAAGGCTAAAGACGGAGGAAGCCCTAGAGGAGTACAAAAAGTGCAGGGGGATACTTAAAAAAGAAATTAGGAGATCAAGGAGGGGCCATGAAATAACACTGGCGAGCAAAATAAAGGAAAATCCGAAGATGTTTTATAAGTATATTAAGGGTAAAAGGATAACTAGGGAAAAAATAGGGCCCATTAGGGACAAAAGTGGCAATCTGTGTGTGGAGCCGGAAGATGTAGGAGGGGTTCTAAATGAATTTTTTGCATCTGTTTTCACTATGGAGAAGGACGATGTAGACATAGAAATAGGGCGGGGGGACTGTGATATGCTCGAACATATTAACATCGAGAGGGAGGAGGTATTGGCGGTTTTAGCTGGCCTAAAAATGGATAAATCCCCAGGCCCGGATGAAATGTACCCCAGGCTGCTGTGTGAGGCAAAGGAGGAGATTGCGGGGGCTCTAACACATATATTCAGGACCTCTCTGGCCACAGGGGATGTGCCAGAGGACTGGAGAACCGCTAATGTAGTACCATTATTCAAGAAGGGTAGTAGGGAAAAACCGGGGAACTACAGGCCAGTGAGCCTAACATCAGTGGTAGGAAAATTACTGGAAAAAATCCTGAGGGACAAAATTTGTCTCCACTTGGAGAGGCAAGGATTAATCAGGGATAGTCAACATGGCTTTGTCAAGGGAAGATCATGTCTGACTAATTTGATTGAATTTTTTGAGGGGGTGACTAGGTGTGTGGATGAGGGTAACGCAGTGGATGTGGTATACATGGATTTCAGTAAGGCCTTCGATAAAGTCCCGCACAGGAGACTGGTCAAGAAGGTAAGAGCCCATGGAATCCAGGGTGCCTTGGCACATTGGATACAAAACTGGCTTAGTGGCAGAAGGCAGAGGGTGATGGTCGAAGGTTGTTTTTGTGACTGGAAACCTGTGGCCAGTGGGGTACCACAGGGATCGGTGCTGGGTCCCTTGCTGTTTGTGGTCTACATTAATGACTTGGATATGAATGTAAAGGGTATGATCAGTAAATTCGCGGATGATACTAAAATTGGTAGGGTGGTAAATAGCGAGGAGGGTAGCCTCAGTCTGCAGAACGATATAGATGGGTTGGTCAGATGGGCGGAACAGTGGCAAATGGAATTTAACCCGGAAAAGTGCGAGGTGATGCACTTTGGGGGGTCTAACAAGGCAAGGGAATACACAATGAAGGGAAAGACCCTAGGCAAGACGGAGGGTCAGAGGGATCTGGGTGTGCAGGTACACAGATCCCTGAAGGCGGCGGAACAGGTGGATAAGGTGGTAAAAAAGGCATATGGGATACTTGCCTTCATTAGCCGAGGCATTGAATATAAGAGCAAGGAGGTTATGATGGAGCTGTATAAAACACTGGTTAGGCCACAGCTGGAATACTGTGTGCAGTTCTGGTCGCCACACTACAGGAAAGATGTGATCGCATTAGAGAGGGTGCAGAGGAGGTTCACCAGGATGTTACCAGGGCTGGAGCGCTTCAGCTATGAAGAGAGACTGGGCAGATTGGGTTTGTTTTCCTTGGAGCAGAGGAGGCTGAGGGGGGACATGATTGAGGTGTACAAAATTGTGAGGGGCATAGATAGGATGGATGCTGAGGAGCTTTTCCCCTTAGTAGAGGGGTCAATAACTAGGGGGCATAGATTCAAGGTAAAGGGCGGGAGGTTTAGAGGGGATTTGAGAAAGAACTTTTTCACCCAGAGGGTGGTTGGAGTCTGGAACTCACTGCCTGAAAGGGTTGTGGAGGCAGAAACCCTCACAACATTTAAGAAGCATTTGGATGAGCATTTGAAATGCCATAGCATACAAGGCTACGGGCCAAATGCTGGAATATGGGATTAGATTAGACAGGGCTTGATGGCCGGCATGGACACGAAGGGCCGAAGGGCCTCTATCCGTGCTGTATTACTCTATGACTCTATGACTCTATATTCAAGAAGGAGTTGGATATTGTAGTGTCCGTGTGTAGATAAAGACACTGAAGACAGGAGTTGGTTCATAGGTATTTACTAAGCAAGTCTGGGGGGGGGTTTCTAAAGGATATACACAATACACAGGCTTATATAGCCCAAGTGGCAATTACCGGCATTACGCACACCTGGGGCTCTTAAAGGCACATACACCACAATTCCTCCCCTTCTAGCTAACTAGTACATCATATTTTAAGTAATTATTAATTACATGTTATATGCAAAATAATATACATTGCTGTATTAATTAATTATAAGTTAGTCTCTCAGGAGGCTTCCTGACTCGGTCCGGATAACGCCTCGGGGGTGTAGTAGTTTCTGGTGGTGTAGTAGGTTCTTCTGGCAAGGCTGATTCGGCTTGAAGGCCAGTGTCGGGTTCATCGGGCTCCAGTATCACCAGATCGGAGGTAGATATGGGTATCTCTACTTCATCGTTAGATGTATAGAGTGGTGGTGTAGGTTGTCCCTTTTCGGATGACTTGATGATTTGGTCAGCATGGCGCCTTATTATGCTGTCTCCGATGTCCACGGTATACATCAGTGGTCCTAATCGTGTGCAGATAGTTCCAGGCTGCCATTTCTCGGTACGGTAGTCCCGGGCCAAAACCGGTTGGCCTATCTGGAAGGCCCTAGTTGGCCTTTCATTCATGCCCTGAAACTGCCGGTTCTCCACGTCCCTTCGGATGTTGGGCTTGACCAAATCCAGCCGGCATCTTAGGTTTCTATTGTAGAACATCATGGCGGGAGTTTGGTTAGTAACCATATGCGTTGCATTCCTATATGCAAATAAGAAGTTATCCACCTTGTGCTGAAGTTTTATGTCTTCATTACCCATGGCCTTGATGGCCTTCTTGAAGGTCTGGACAAACCTTTCAGCCAATCCATTGGTGGCGGGATGGTATGGGGCGGACGTGTAGTGCTTTACCCCATTGTTCTTTAAGAACTTTCTGAATTCTTCGGACACAAATTGCGGTCCATTATCAGAACATATCTGCTCCGGCAGCCCATTCCTGGCAAATATGGTCCTTAATACTGTGATGGTTTTTTCCGTGGTGGTGGAGGACATCTTTATTACCCCCGGCCACTTGGAGTGTGCATCAACTGCGATTAAGAACATTGAGTGCATAAATGGACCAGCAAAGTCGATGTGCACCCTTTGCCAGGGAGATGAGGGCCACTCCCATGGATGTAGAGGGGCCTGTGGCGGAGCATTTTGGACCTTCTGGCATCCTAGGCAGCTCTTGTTCATGTCTTCGATGTCTCCATCGATACCTGGCCACCATACAAACGCCCTAGCTAGGTTCTTCATTTTCACTCCACCCAGATGGCCCTCGTGAAGCTCCTTTAGCACTTTATCCTGGAGTTTGGGTGGAATCACCACTCTGGATCCACACATCAAGGTTCCTCGGCACACTGACAGCTGTTCTCTTCTTTGCGAGAATGCTGGCAACAGTGGTTCGCCATGTGCTGGCCATCCCTTCACTGTTAAATCGTAGACCCGTGAGAGAGTAGGGTCATTTCTTGTCTCCCTTTCAATGGCAGAATTTGTCACCGGTAGACATTCCACTATGGTAGAGTGGAATATCTCTACTGGGTCTACTGTAGGTGCCTCTTCTATCATTGGCAACGGTAGGCGTGATAAACCGTCAGCATTCCCATGCTGTTTTGACCCTTTGTATTCAATGTTGTATTGGTGTGCCCCTAGAAAAAGGGACCACCTCTGTAGTCTTTGTGCCGTCATAATGGGGACACCTTTTTTAGGGTTGAATATGGAGATGAGGGGTTGATGGTCAGTCAGCAAGGTAAATTTTTGTCCGTGTAGGTAATGGTTGAATTTCTTCACTCCCCATACCAGGCTGAGTGCTTCCCTGTCTATCTGGGCATAGTTACGCTCAGCTGAGTTCAATGAGCGTGACGCAAAAGCTATCGGCCGTTCCGAGCCATCAGGGAATCTATGGGACAATACCGCTCCTATGCCGTAAGGGGATGCATCGCACGCCAGTCTGATTGGTAGTGATGGGTTGTAATGAGCCAAAATTTTCTCGGATGTGATTAAGTCTTTACATTTATGGAAGGCACGTTTACAGTCTTCGTTCCATTTCCAAATCACTCCTGTCTGTAGAAGATCATTAAGAGGGTGTAGAATAGTTGATAAGTTCGGTAAAAATTTATGATAGTAATTTATTAATCCCAGGAATGACCTTAATTGTGAAACATTTTCAGGCGCTGGGGCTTTTATAACTGCTTCAATTTTTTCAGGTGACTTATGCAACCCTTCCTTATTAATTATGTGGCCACAATATGATATCTGATTTTGGAAAAATTCGCACTTGGGGCGATTTGCTCATGGGCCCCGTTCTTTCAGCCTAGTGAGCACCTGCTCCAAATTGGCAAGGTGCTCGTTGTCGTTTTCTCCTGTTATAAGGATGTCGTCTAGGTAGCATTGAGTCCCCGGAATCCCTTGCAGGACTTGCTCCATAGCTCTTTGCCAGATAGCTGGAGCTGATGCTATTCCAAAAACCAGTCGATTGTACTGGTACAGGCCTTTGTGTGTGTTTATTGTAAGATATTTTTTAGAGGTCTCCTCAACCTCCATCTGTAGATATGCCTGTGCCAAGTCAATTTTTGTGAAACGTTTCCCTCCGGATAGTGAGGCGAAAATATCTTCTATCCTCGGAAGAGGATACTGTACCGTGTGAAGGACCGGGTTTACAGTCACCTTGAAGTCCCCACAGATGCGAATTTTTTTCTGTTCCTCAGAGTTATTTTTCAATGTTTTTTTCATGACTGGAACGATGGGTGTTGCCCATTCGCTCCAATCTATTTTGGATAATATGCCTGCCTTTTCCAAATTCTTCAGCTCTGCCTCGACTGCCGGACGCATTGCGTATGGCACCGGTCTTGCCTTAAAAAATTTTGGAATTGCTGTATCTTCCACTTTTATTGAGGCGGTGATGCCTTTCAAGGTTCCTAGTTTCTCTTGAAACACTTCTTTGGCGTTGGCCAAGATGTCTTTTAATCGTTCAGGTATGATGTCATCATTGTTTTTTTCCTTACTGGTCACGTCAGTGCCTGAATGGAGTGCCAGTCTAAACGTATCTTCCTTATCCATTCACGTCCCAACAACGGTGGACCACCATCTTGTAGAATGTATAAATACAACTTTTGTATTTCTTTGCCGTTGTATACCACAGGCACCCTTATTTTTCCTTTGGGGTAGACTTTCTGCCCCGTATATGTTTTTAAGATAATGGATGTATCTTTTAGAGGTATATGCGAAAATAGCCTCTCGTAATCTCGTCGATTTATTACGGTTAGAGCTGATCCTGTATCTAGCTCCATTTTAACTGGGGACCCTGCTATTGTGAGGGTAACCCAAATGGTTTGGTAATCCACTTTGGCAAGTACATTATGTAATTTGAGACAGCTTAGTCTCTTGTTTCCGGAGTCGCTATCGCTATTCTGGTCTTCGGAGATATTGTCCGTCATCATTTGTACCTTCCTGTACTTTTCTTTATTGATTTTTTGTTTTCTGTCAGTGGATTTATTTTGTCCAGATTGGCATACCCGTGCAATGTGTCCAATCTTACCACATTGCCTGCATGCTTTGCCCTTGAACCAGCAGTCCCTCTGGTTATGGGTGGATCTGCCGCAGCGATAACACCTTCCGAACTCCTGTGTCATTTTATGGGTGCCGAAGTCCTGTGTCTCTTGTTGTATCTCTGCAGCTCCTTTTGCTGCTGCTTCGTATGATACAGCCATACTGAAAGCTTTGTCTAATGTAAAATCTTTTTCAGAAAGCAGTCTTTTTTGTGTTCCTTCACTTAAGAGACCGCAAACAAATTTGTCTCGAAGATAATCCGATAGTCCTGCTCCGAATTGGCAGTACTTTGATAGCTTTCTTAATTCGGTTAGGTAATCAGCGTTACTTTCATTCTTGTGTTGATTTCTCTTGAAGAACTTGAATCGTTCCGCTATCAGCAGCGGTGTTGGGTTTAAATGCTCCTGCAGGGTATCAACAATTTCTTTAAAAGTCTTGTCCTTTGGTTTGGCTGGAGTGATTAAATTTCGTAACAGCCCGTATGTCTTCGCGCCCATTAAGTTCAGAAGTACTGAAGCTTTTTTTTCATCTGTTATTCCATTTGCAGTGCAATAAACCTCTACTCTTTCCACGTATGTGGTCCAATCTTCTATTTCACCATCAAAAGCCTCAATATTACCAGATTTAGGCATTTCAGAAAAGATATGGCGCTTCCCGCGCTTTTTTTTTTTCTCTCTGTAGCAACGATATGGCGCTTCCCGCGCTTTCCCGCCGCTGCTACCGATAACAACGCTGTTTTACTGTGGTTTCCGTTTATTCACTGTTGGAGACTCGTTCCCGACGGAGGTCTAAACGCTGACCTGCTTGCCGCGCCGGCCGTCTCTCGAGTGCACCCTCCCAATCCGTTATTGCTTGCCTCCGATTTCGCTGCCTGTCTCAGCTGTAGAGCCCGCCGCTGGAGCTCCAGCCTGACGCCCAGGAAGGATTAGCGCAGTACCTGTCACCAGCTTGGCCAGCTGGTGAAACCACAGTTTCTCATACTTCCTTGAGTCTTCTGGACGCTGGAGGAATCGATGTCCTTGAGGTGCTGCCGAATTGCAGTTAAGTCCGTTTCCACTTCGTCGCCACTGTCGTGTCCGTGTGTAGATAAAGACACTGAAGACAGGAGTTGGTTCATAGGTATTTACTAAGCAAGTCTGGGGGGGGGGTTTCTAAAGGATATACACAATACACAGGCTTATATAGCCCAAGTGGCAATTACCGGCATTACGCACACCTGGGGCTCTTAAAGGCACATACACCATAATTGCTCTTAAAGGCACATACACCACAGATATATTTCTTAAGGCTAAAGGGATCGAGGGATATGGGGAGAAAGCAGGGACAGGGTACTGAATTTGGATGATCAGCCATGATCTCATTAAATGGCGGAACAGGCTCGAGGGACCGAATGGCCTACTCCTGCTCCTATCTTTGTTTCTAAACTACAAATGCTAAAGTAATTGTCAGTTAGATATTGTGTAATATGGTGCAAAACTTAAACATCGTTTCAATTTCCTTCCAGAATGAAGATCAGGCTCAGAAAAAGAACAGGCAGATGGGCGAAAGTAAACATTACTGCCCTGTGGCTTTAAAAGAAAATTTAGTTCTTTTCCTAGGCGATCAAGACTGTGCTGCTAGGTATCGAGAAAAATATTATTATTTTTCTAATGCAGATGCTCGAGCTAAGTTTTTACAAAATCCAGAAGAATATTTAAATAAAAAAGAACCGCTAAAGGTAATGATCTTTGAATAGTAATCATCTTCTGCAATAAGAAATGCATTAGTTAATCTAAAATTTCACTCAATTTTCTTATTTTATTAAATTTATAATATATTTTAAAAATTGACATTTATAGTATTTTTTTAAATCACAACTTCTATTGTTAAAATGATATTGATTTTACTTGTCTTTATTCTCCTTAATGTGATTAATATTAAAACAAAATATGAAACAGAATGTAAGGATAATCTCAAACAAAACCTTTGTTAATCATTAAGGATATTTTGAAAGTTATGGGCCTAGAAATGGGTGTAGCCTATTAATTCCCCAATGTAACAGGCAAGAAGCACTCGCACACTTTTGGCTACCCACATTTTGGCAGAACAGGTGCCAGCATGAGTGCACGGTGGCTGCATTCTAAGTGGAAAGTAATATTTTGAAATTAGAGTCCTGCATTTCTAGTAGGACCCGTTTTTCATGTTGGATTGCCCCAAGGCTTTACTCACACAGCATAATGTAGCAGTAACCAGCAGCTACTGGACATACAGTTGCCTCTAAACAATTGCAAGCTAAAGAAATCTCTAATATGTATTACAAATGAAGTGACCAAGAGTTTCTGCGCTCTGAAACTGACCATCTGCATCATGGCATCCTTTGCACCACTTCTGCAGCTGTCAGCTTATCAGAAACATCAGAGCAGACTCAAATTATGCCAGGTTGAGCTGGTGTATTCCCCGAGTAACTGTGGAAGAGAAAGTAAAATTGGAAGGAAGCCTCAAAATAGTATTAAATTGGCTCTTAACAAGCCATTTAATTGCAAAAACAAAATACTGCGGATGCTGGAAATCTGAAATAAAAACAGAAAATGCTGGAAATACTCAGCAGGTCAGGCAGCATCTGTGGAGAGAGAAACAGACTTAACGTTTCAGGTCGATGACCCATCGTCAGAACTGGAAAAGTTAGAGATGGAACCGGTTTTTAAGCAAGTGTGGGGGGAGGGGAGGAAAGAACAAAAGGGAAGGTCTGTGATAGGATGGAAGGTAGGAGAGATTAAGAGACAAAAGGGATGATGGTGCACGGCAAAAGGAGATGGTAATGGGACAAGTTAAGAAACAAAAGATGGCTCTAGATGAAGTGTAAATGGCACTGGCAGAATGAAAGACAGCTGCCATGTGAGAGAGAGAAAAAAATGGAAAAAGAAAGATGGGGCAGAGGTTATGGTCTGAAATTGTTGAACTCTATGTTGAGTTCAGAAGGCTGTAAAGTGCCTAATCGAAAGATGAGGTGCTGTTCCTCGAGCTTACATTGAGCTTCATTGGAACAGTGTAAGAGGTCAAGGATGGTGAGGCCTGAGTAGGAGTGGAGCGGAGAATTAAAGTGACAGGCGACCGGAAGCTCAGGCCACCTTTACGGACTGAACAGACGTGATCCGCAAAGCGGTCACCCAATCTGCCTTTGGTGTCCCCAATGTAGAGGAGACCGCATCGTGAGCAGCGAATACAGTATACTAAATTGCAAGAAGTACAAGTAAATCACTGTTTCAGCTGGAAGGAGTGTTTGGGGTCCTGGACAGTGGTAAGGGAGGAGGTAAAAGGGCATGTGTTGCATCTCCTGCGCTTGCATGGGAAGGTGCCGGGCGAAGGGGAAGGGGTGTTGGGGGTGATAGAGGAGTGGACCAGGGTGTTGTGGAGGGAGCGGTCCCTTCGGAATGCTGAAAGGGGAGGTGAGGGGAAGATGTGTTTGGTGGTGGGATCACGCCATTTAATTAGCTCAGTTGTATCCCCGGCTGCTTGGTGTCGGGTCAGTTCTCTGCTGACAGACCCGACACCTAGGAGACTCGCATGGAGGCGGATTGACAGCGGGTTTTCTACCCGCTGTCAATCTTTGCTGTTTTGACAGTGGACCCGCCTTCAAACCTGACCTCTGAGCACCGGCAAAATTCCGGCCAATGTGTCGCCCTAGAAGCCCTTTTCAACATTTGTCCCCAAAGCCAAGATTACAGCTGTCTGAGCTTCCATGCCAGCAGTGTGAGTTGCCATAGTAGCCTCATGAGCTTACCTGCTGATTTGGAATCTATCAGAGTTGTCATAAGACACTCCGTCATGGTGGGATACACTATGATGCTGATGGAACTCAGCACTCGGTCCATGTTGGACAAGATAGTCTCCATGCTTTGCGCAAAGTCTTGCAACAAGTTGGAGCTGGACTCCTCTATGCTCCACAACATTGTATGGAAACTCTCTGGCCGGCTGCCTCGGTGTATGTCCATGAGCCTTCTTCGATAGCCTGAGCTCTCGAATTCAGCATCTGAGTCCTCTGCAGTGGAACTAGTATGCAACCTCGCCGTCCAGCGAGCAAGCACCTGTGGCAGCCTATCTCCTTTTCCTAGCTCCTGTGCAATTGTGCCTGGTGAGTCACCATGTGCAGATCCCTCCTCTAACCTAACCTTTAAAATCCATATGGTGTCATTCGCTGAGCTGGTGCTTGCAAGAGTCAGACCAAGTGACAGTGCATCTTCATGAACACTGCGCTCCTCTTCCTCCACTGGCTGTGGGGCATCGGCATACTCAGAAGCTGAAATGAAAAAGGGACAAGTGTTAGCTTGTGGTGTGAGGGAGAGCAGAGAGACAAAAGTGGGTGTTGAAAACATCTGCAGCTTGTCCACCAGAGTGCGTGGAGTGAGGGAGAAGTGAGAAGAGACAAGATTAGGTATAAAGAAACCCTGGGTGACATCTCCACCAGCGTCACCAGTGGCCACGGCCTCTACTCTGCCTCATACCATATAGCCAGAACACACTCTTCAAGGGGAGAGAGAGCGTGCAGGCGGGCTCTTCCTCCTCTGGTGGCAGCCTGTTACATGCTGTTGTGTGTGACTTCTCCTGCAGTGAAGTCTTGAGGTGTTTGGAGAATGTGGCTGTCATGGTGGAATAGCTGACAGCCTGTGTGTGATATGTGAGTTGTGGGTAAATGAAGTTTGTAATAGTAGTACACAATAGAGTGTGTGAGCATGAGAAGTATATTTACTGAAGTGTGGTGCAGTGATTGCAGGATAGTACAGGGTAGTCAGGAAGGGCAATGTTGAGAGTGCTGTGAGTGTTGTAATTAATGAAGCGGTGAGTGGTGCTGTGAGGAGAAAGGATTTTAGCAATCTTCTTACCTTAGCAACTCTAGTTAAATCATTTTTTCCCTGCATTGCAGCCATGTTCTTGGACCAATGCTCCTGGTATTGATGTCCATAATGATCTCTTCCCACTACCTCCTGAGTAGATGCTTGGAGTACTTCCTGCCCCCTGGGGAGAAGAAGTATGTTTCTCCTCCTCTTCACTGCCTACATCAAGGCCTTAGGTGCAGCATCAGAGAACCTTGGTGCCCGCTCGCTTCCTCCTTCAGCCATTTCTTCAAGAACTTAATAGTACATTTTTAGCAACCAGAATGCACCACCCCTTTAAGAGGTGCCAGTTGCCTTTAAGTAGCATCCTGGCCTACTGATATCAGCCACCGCCCCTGATAGGTGTGTAGCACTGGCTGCCCGCACAAATCATTCTAATCAGCACGCAGCACAGATATTGTGTGCTGCTTGCATTAGTACTAACTGGTGCGGGTAGTCTGTGACGTGCACACCTGTTTTTAGACGTGATCCAATTTCTAGGCTATTGATGGCGAACTTACCCGTGGTAACTGTCACAACAAAGAGCAACAATAACTTCACTCGATTCTAGCCCAAGTAGTTTTAAACAAGCTTTATTTACATTGACTAATAACAGCATTAGATTTTATATAACTGTTCTACAATATTATATTAAATGACATGCAAATATACAACCTGGTTCCTAGGCCCAGAATGATCACTTTCGGCTCTCTAGGCTGCCTGCGTGGCTGTGGGCTTCCGAGAACATCCCGGTTCCTAATGCTTGGAGCAACCAGCTCCAGCCCTCTAGGCCCTCTGCGCAGCTGCCTGACTACTGCCTACGTAAACTTGAGGTCATCCAAAACTCAGCTGCCCGTGTCCTAACTCGCATCAAGGCCCATTCGCCCATCACCCCTGTGCTCGCTGACCTACATTGGCTCCCAGTTAAGCAGCGCCTCGTTTTCAAAATTCTCATCCTTGTTTTCAAATCCCTCCATGGCCTCGCCCCTTCCTATCTCTGTAATCTTCTTCAGCCCCACAACCCCCCGAGATATCTGCGCTCCTCTAATTCTGCCCTCTTGAGCATCCCTGATTATAACCGCTCAACCATTGGTGGCCGTGCCTTCTGTTGCCTAGGCCCTAAACTCTGGAATTCCCTGCCTAAACCTCTCCGCCTCACTACCTCTCTTTCCTCCTTTAAGACGCTCCTTAAAACCTACCTCTTTGACCAAGCTTTTGGTCACCTGCCCTAATTTATCTTTATGTGGCTTGGTGTCAAATTTTTTGTCTTAAAATACTCCTGTGCAGCGCCTTGGGACGTTTTACTACATTAAAGGCACTATATAAATACAAGTTGTTGTTGTTGCTGACCGCTTCGAAATGCTCTGCTCTTGGGGAGGAACAGGTTTTATTTGTATACCATCGGCTAACTTGGGCTGTGCCTACGTACAACTTAATACATAGGTGCACATTTGCAATGGAAATGGAAAATTCACACGGCTACTTGCACATTCGGGTTTAAAATACGTTAGGGGTTACTTTATTACCTGTGCTGTAGTGTGATGCCAACACTGGGTGCCAAAAGTGGTGCAAGTATTCCTCAACAGTAAATCTCTCAAGTTGATAATTCAAAACAATTAACAAAAATCAAGTTGTTGCACATATTGAATTTGCATCACTCAAGGAACCCTGAGGTTCTGCGATTTGTTTTGTGTGCTATCATTCTGTTTAATACTGTGATTTAACTTAATTCAAGCCACCAAGTTTTGTATCTGAAAAGAATCAGTTAATAAATTATTTTAATTACACCCATGAAAATCTGTTTTTTGTTTTCAAATAGCCACCTCCACTGAGACTATTCATATTTGGGGCCAAAGGATCTGGTAAAACAATCCACAGCAGGTGGTTGGCAAACAAATTGGGTATCTTCCACATTCAGTTCATAGAACATCTTCAGGAGCTCATTGTTTCTAAAACTAAGAAAAAAATTGGACCTGAATATGATGATGAACCAACGGAGGAGGAGCTGGCTGACATAGCAGCCATCGCAGCTCTTGAAGGGGTGGAACAACCTGAAAAAACTGAGGATGAATATGAAGAAAAACAAGAGGTAGGACTTAGATAATATTATATAACAAATATTACAATTGCCATTTTCCCCACTGTCAATTTAAAAGTGCATTCTAGAGCTCTCTGATGGCCTAGTACATAGAGGCACCACTCAGTGTATCACTAAGATATCCAGCCAAGAATGTTGTAGAATCAACTTCTAGTCTGTACTGAGTTGGCAAACCTTAGCTGGGGCAGCAGTTGGAGTGCAACAGTTGGCCTCAGTACTGATTGCCTAAGGAGAGCAAGAGTCAGCTACAATTCCCACTGGTGATTTCCATCCAATGATTTCTAATAGAAAGTGTGTGTGTGGCCATGGGGTGAGAACAGGCTTATGCTTGGCTGTGATACTGTCCATTGAATAGCCTGTGAACACTCAGACTGCGATTCTCTTCCCAGCAGCGGTATTTCTGTGCTATAATTTCTCTGTAATTCTATATTCTGGCAGGGCAGGACTTTCGCCTGCCCTTCTGACACTGCAGGATCAGCGACCTAGTTTCCTGGGTCGGTGTTCATCTGACACGCATGGCCGATTCCCAGCAGCATTCCTGCCACCAAGTCAAGCCCTTCATCAAAGCCCAGTATACTGCAAAGGGCGGAGTCTAAGGCCTATAAATTAAGGTAAGTGGGAGCTGGAATGGAGGGAAAGAAGGCCACTATAGGGTCCCCTCCCTCCATTCCCTCGGGGTCCTTACTGCCATTTCTTGGAACCTACCACCACCTTCCACATAACAGCCTTAGGAAGCAACAGTAACATCCTAGACGGGAGGAAAATCCAATGGAGACTTGGGCCTTGCCTTCCCAGCTGCTATTTATATGGAGTCTGGTAGGGGGACAAAAATGCAGGTCAGAAGGTGAGGTGGCAGTTGACCTGCATTTTCCTTCATCATCTCAATCTCATTTAATTTCAGGCAGGATCATTGCGGCAAATCCTAGTTTCCCTGTCTAAGGGCAAACATAGAATGACAACTTGGGCAATGTACTGAAGGGCATCCTGTGCCATTGGAACAATACTGTAAGAAGGATCAGTGGTGTAAGAAGAGATGAAGAAATTGGCAAAAATTAATTTGCACCTGGTCAGTCAGGTGATCTTGTCCCACTTTGCAATATATTGGGCCTTGCTTAAGAACATAAGAAATAGGAGCAGGAATAGGCCACTTGGCCCCTCGAGCCTGCTCTGCCATTCAATAAGATCATGGCTGATCTTGGGCTCAAAGCCACTTCCCCGCCCGCTCCCCATAACCCTTCATTCCCTTATCTTGTAAAGATCTGTCTATCTCCACCTTAAATGTATTTAATGACCCAGCCTCCACGGCTCTCTGGGGCAGAGAATTCCACAGATTTACGACCCTCTGAGAGAAGAAATTCCTCCTCATCTCAGTTCTAAAAGGGCGACCCTTTATTCTGAAACTATGCCCCCGAGTTCTAGATTTCCCCACGAGGGGAAACATCCTCTCTGCATCTACCTTGTCGAGCCCCCTCAGTATCTTATATGTTTCAATAAGATCACTTCTCATTCTTCTAAATTCCAATGAGTATAGGCCCAGCCTGCTCAGCCTTTCCTCGTAAGTCAGCCCCCTCATCTCTGGAATTAACATAGTGAATCATCTCTGAACTGAACTGCCTCCAATGCAAGTATATCCTTCCTTAAATAAGGAGACCAAAACTGTACGCAGTACTCAAGGTGTGGTCTCACCAATACCCTGTACAGTTGTAGCAGGACTTCCCTGCTTTTATACTCCAACCCCTTTGAAATAAAGGCCAACATTCCATTTGCCTTTTTGATTACTTGCTGTACCTGCATGCTAACTTTTTGTGTTTCATGCACAAGGACCCCCAGGTCCCTCTGAAGTGTAGCATTTTGTAATCTCTCTCCATTTAAATAATAATTTGCTTTTTTATTTTTCTTGCCAAAGTGTATAACCTCGCACTTTCCCACATTATACTCCATCTGCCAAATTTTTGCCCACTCACTTAGCCTGTCTATACCCCTTTGCAGGTTCTTTGAGTCCTCTGCACAACTTGCTTTCCCACCCATCTTTGTATCATCAGCAAACTTGGCTACATTACACTCGGTCCCTTCATCCAAGTCATTAATGTAGATTATAAAGAAATAAAAATGTAAAGGTTTTTCTATGGTATAAAATGTGATGAAACTTCATCATACAGGTATGTGCGATGCTAAGTAGAATAGAAATGATTCATTTGAACTAGTATTTCAAGTTAAACCATGATTGTGGAACGAGACATAGATACAAACTACTATGACAAATTTAGCACTGATTTCATGAGGCACTTCTTCATACAGACCTATTAACACCTGTAGAGATGATCTAGGCAGGGTAGTGGAGACAAAAACTTCAAAATTATTCAAGGTACGTTTAGATGTTGTGATAAGCAAACCGTAGGTTTCTAAGGAAGATAGGCTGAATGACTTTCCTCATCTTATCTAACTTTACAATCGCAGCCAGTTTCAATATAGAACTAGCCATGGAGTTGTAAGTAAAAGAAATCAGTCAGGCCTGCTGTTCCTGATAATTATCTAGCGGCCTTTGCCAAAAGTGCAAGTGAATGGACATTAGTTGAAATTAGGAATAGGCTCAGTTGTGATGGACATCAACACATGACAAATGGCCACTTCATCAAGGTATCAGAGGACTGCTTGTGCCATTCTAATCTTACCACAGAATGAATCATTGTTTACTGAAGAGGAAGAGAGATAATTTGGAGGAAAAAAGAGAATGCCCATGGGGTTAAAGGGGCAATGGCAGCGTGGATACAAAATTGGTTGTAAGAAAAAAAGCAGAGAGTAGTAGTGAACAGTTGTTTTACAGACTGGAGAGAAGTACACAGTGGTATCCCCAGTGGTTGGAATTGGGACCACTGCTCTTTTTGATATATTTTAGTGACCTGCACTTGGGTATAGGGGACATAGTTTCAAAGTTTGCAGATTACATAAAGCTTGGGAAAATGTAGCAAATAATGAGGAGGATAGTAGCAGACTTCAAAAGGACATAGGCGGATTGGTGAAATGAGCAGACACATGGCAGATAAAATTTAATGCAGAGAAGTGATACATTTTGGTAGGAAAAATGAGGAGAGGCAATATAAAGTAAATGGTACAATTTTAAAGAGGGTGCAGGAACAGAGAGACCTGGGGGTGTACGTATACTAACCTTTTAAGGCAGGACAAGTTGAGAAGGCTGTTAAAAAAGCATGTGGGATCCTTAGTTTTATTAGAGAAGAATAGAGTACAAAAGCAAGGAACTTATGCTAAACCTTTATAAAACACTGGTTAGGCCTCAGCTGGAGTATTGTGTTCAAATCAGGGCATCACACTTTACGAAGGATATCAAAGCCTTGGAGAGGGTGCAACAGAGATTTACTAGGATGTTACCATTGATGAGGGACTTCAGATATGCGGAGAGACTAGAAAGCTGGGGTTGTTCTCCTTAGAGCAACTCATCAGATAATGAAGCAGTCCATGTCTGCATGCAGCAAGACCTGGACAACATTCAGGTTTGCGCTGATAAGTGGCAAGTAGCATTCGCATCACACAAGTGCCAGGCAATGACCATCTCCAACAAGAAGAAGTCTAATCACCTTCCCTTGACATTCAATGGTATTACCATCATCGAATCCCCCACCATCAACATCCTTGGGGGTCACCATTAGCCAGAAACTTAACTGGACCAGCCACTTAAATACTGTGGCTACAGAGCAGGTCAGAAGCTGGGTATTCTGTGATGACTGACTCACCTCCTGACACCCCAAAGCCTTTCCACCATCTACACGACACAAGTCAGGAGTGTGATGGAATACTCTCCACTTGCCTGGATGAGTGCAGCTCCAACAACACTCAAGAAGCTCAACACCATCCAGGACAAAACAGCTCGCTTGATTGGCACTCCATCCACCACCTTAAACATTCACTCCCTCCACCACCAGTGCACCGTGTCTGCAGTATGTATCATCTACAAGATGCACTGCAGCAACTCACCAAGGCTTGTTCGGCAGCACCTCCCAAACCCACAACCTCTTCCACCTAGAAGGACAAGGGCAGCAGGCACATGGGAACACCACCACCTCCAAGTTCCCCTCCAAGTCACACACCATCCTGACTTGGAAATATATCGCCGATCCTTCATCGTCGCTGGGTCAAAATCCTGGAAATTCCTACCTAACAGCACTGTAGGAGTACCGTCACCACAAGGACTGCAGCGGTTTAAGAAGGCGGCTCACCACCACCTTCTCAAGGGCAATTAGGGATGGGCAATAAACGCTGGTCTTGCCAGCGACGCCCACATTCTATAAACAATTTTTTTTTAAATCAAGGCAAGAGGAATATGATTGTGACCGGTCCTCCAAATTTCTCTTGCTCCATGTAGAAAAGCAATTGATGTTCACTCGACTGATATCTGCATTTTTACCCTAATGATATGTGAAACTTTTGGTCTGTAGCAAATTTCAGAGTGAGCTTTTATTCTATCACTCTGTAATACATTGAACATCTTGCTGTTGCACCAGTCTGCCCATTTAATAGCCTTTATAGAATTCAGATAAAGCTCGTCATTGGTTTATGAGACCTTAAATTCAAATTTAGTTAGCGCTGTAGCTTTAGTTCATGTAATTTTTGTATTATTATTCAGGAAGAAGTGGTATTTACTACTGAAGAGGAGGCCATCAAATTATATCTGATTGAAGATGAACCATTTCCACCAGAGGTGCTTGATAATATTGTTCCAAAGTGGTGGAATGAAGAACCATTCAAGTGAGTTTAATTTATTTCAGGTATAAGAGCTTATTTTGTGTAAGTGAATTTCATATTAATTTTGCAGGACAAAAGTGAAGTCAAGTATAAACTCGAGAATAATGTTGGAGATTTAGAATAAATCCTTGATTTCATGTGGCAACCAAAAGTACGTGAAGCAATATTAAAGCAACAACTCCAGTTTTCTTAATTTTAATAATTCTAAATGCTATCTCTGAATTTAAAAGACATATAAAAACACAGTATGTCTCCTTGTTGGAGTACAGATACATCTTGTGACATAAACAACATATAATATAACAGCCTAGAAATTAGATTCAAGTTGTTTGCAGAGCAATCTCCAGTGATAATAGATCACTGAAAGATGTCTTAAAGACTAAACCCAAGAAACTGATGGAGGGAGTGAGAGATGAATATGAAATAATGCAAAGTTCAACAGGTGTGGAGTAGGATAAATGCAGTGGGAGAGAAATTGGCTAACCCCCAAAAACAGGCATGGGGATCGTGGTACGCGATTAACACGCGGCCGTTAATTGGGTTGCAGGCATGTTAAACTCCTGCTGCCTGCTGCTTTACATGATTACTGCGAACCTCCAGTCTTACCCACCCACTGGCTGCATGTGTCAGTGGGGGTCCCAATATTGCAAGTGGCTAGCGCTACTTAAAGATAGGGGAGCCCCATTGTGACTGCAAGAAGTGATGGGAGTCATTTGAAAACTAAATCTGTGCTGTGATACTTTGAGCAATGGCTGAACGTGCGAGAGAGCATGCACCAAGGTTTTCAGACACTGCACTGGAGATCTTTGTGAAAGAGGTGGGAAGAAGGAGAGACGTCCTGCATCCACAGGGAAGTAGGAGGCCCTCCAGACAGATTCCCAGGAGGCAGTGGGAACAAGTAGAGGTGGAGGTTAATGCCAGGAGTGTTGCTCCAAGAACATAGATGCAGTGCAGGAAGAAGTTTAACAATCTCACACGAGTTGTCAAGGTGAGTGAGTTCATCTTGAAATGGCATATCCTACCAACTACACCACTAATCATAATCATAATCATAATCAACTTTATTGTCATTGTTAGTGCACAAGTGCAGTACAACGAAATGTAGGCTTGCGGCTCCCGAGAGTGTACATTTAGGTTAAGACATTTAAACGTTCAACATACATTTGGCTTGTAATACATTAACATAAACATAACCATAATAAAGTGCATTGGCAGATGTGCAGGCTTTAGAGTTTATTTGTGGAGTTCAGTAGGATGACAGCCCTGGGAAAGAAGCTGTTCCTAAATCTGGTCGTACGGGTGCGAATGCATCTGTAGCGTCTCTCAGATGGCAGGAGGGCGAACAGACTGTGGCTGGGGTGGGTAGGGTCTTTGATGATGGACCGTGACCTCCGTAAACAGCGTTTCTGGTATATGTGCTCTATGGTCGGTAGCCGGGTGCCGGTAATGCGTTGGGCAGTTTTGACTACCCGCTGCAGGGCTTTCTGGTCATAGTAGCTACAGCTGTGATACAGTTCGTCAGGATGCTCTCTATTGTGCAGCGGTAAAAGTTAGAGAGGATCAGGGGTGACAGGTTACATCTCTTCAGCCTCCTTAGGAAATATAGGCGCTGCTGGGCCTTCTTCACCAGAGAGGAGATATTGAGGGACCAGGAGAGGTCTTCCGTGATGTGGACTTCGAGGAACTTAAAGCTGTCCACCCTTTCCACCACTAGCCTCATCCACTACTCAATTCACTACATCCCCATCACCCAGATGTTTTATAAATACATTAAGAGCAAGAGGGTAACTAAAGAAAGAGTATGGCCTATTAGAGACCATAAAGGTAATCTGTGTGTGGAGGCGGAAGACGTGGGTATGGTTCTTAATGAATACTTTGCGTCTGTTTTCACAAAAGAGAGGGGCGATGCAGACATTGCAATCAGGGAGGAGGAGTGTGAAATATTAGATGAAATAAACATAGCGAGAGAGGAATTATCAAGGGGCTTAGCAGCTTTGGAAGTAGATAAATCCCCAGGCCCAGATGAAATGTATCCCAGGCTGTTAAGAGAAGCAAAAGAGGAAATAGCAGAGGCTCTGACCATCATTTTCCAATCCTTTCTGGCTACAGGTCAGGTGCCGGAGAACTGCTAACATTGTACCTTTGTTTAAAAAGGGAGCAAGGGATAGACCGAGTAATTACAGGCCAGTCAGTCTAACAGGATAAATCTTCATTTAGAAAGACACGGATTAATCAAGGACAGTCAGCACAGATTTGTTACGGGAAGGTCGTGTCTGACTAATTTAATTGAATTTTTTGAGGGGGTAACAAGGAGGGTTGATGAGGGTAGTGTGTTTGATGTAGTGTATATGGATTTTAGCATGGCTTTTGATAAGGTCCCACATGGCAGACTGGTCACAAAAGTAAAAGCCCATGGGATCCAGGGCATAGTGGCAGGTTAGATCCAAAATTGGCTCAGAGGCAGGAAGCAAAGGGTAATCGTTGATGGGTGTTTTTGAGACTGGAAGGCTGTTTTCAGTGAGGTTCCGCAGGGCTCAGTACTGGGTCCCTTGCTTTTTGTGGTGTATATCAATGATTTAGACTTGAATGTAGGCGTATGATAAAGAAGTTTGCAGATGATACTAAAATCAGCTGTGTGGTTGATAATGAAGAAGAAAGCTGTAGACTGCAGGAAGATATCAATGAACTGGTCAGGTGGGCAGAACAGTGGCAAATGGAATTCAATCTGGAGAAGTGTGAGGTAATGCATTTGGGGAAGGCTAACAAGGCATGGGAATACACATTAAATGGTAGGACATGGAGAAGTGTAGAGGAACAAAGGGACCTTGGAGTCAGATGAGGACTTTGATGGGTCAGGTTACAGAAGAAGGCTGATGGGTGTACATAGCCAAATGCTTGTTCCACTGGAAAGCGTGCCAGAAAGCCTGAATGCAATGTCAAGGAACATGGAGGAGTCCAGCACCTGCTTTGCGCAGACCTTGGAGCCCATCCTTTCCAACATGGAACCTCCATCAGCACACCTATGGAACCAACCA
Organism: Somniosus microcephalus; assembly: GCF_052327205.1. Classification (NCBI taxonomy): domain Eukaryota; kingdom Metazoa; phylum Chordata; class Chondrichthyes; order Squaliformes; family Somniosidae; genus Somniosus; species Somniosus microcephalus. The sequence continues at coordinate 205,151,507 of NC_140995.1, read as the reverse complement.
TGTCACACCTTCCTATGAAGCACAAACAGCTCTCAGACTGTTGCCTTGCATACAAGATTCTGAAGGGGATTGACAGGGTAGATGCTGAGAGGTTGATTCCCCTGGCTGGAGTATCTAAAACTAGGGGGCATAGACTCAGGATAAGGGGTAGATCATTTAAGACCGAGATGAGGAGGAATATCTTCATTCAGAGGGTTGTGAATCTTTGGAATTCTCTGCCCCAGAGGGCTGTGGATGCTGAGTCTATGAGTATATTCAAGGCTGAGATCGATAGATTTTTGGACTCTAGGGGAATCAAGGGATATGGAGATCGGGCGGGAAAGTGGAGTTGAGGCCAGTGATCAGCCATGATCTTGTTGAATGGTGGAGCAGGCTTGAGGGGCCATATGGCCTACTCCTGCTCTTATTTCTTATGTTCTTGCAAGCTCGCACTGCTGCCATCATGGCTCTGGATACTACTATTCAAAGGGGCTTCCAGGGCGTGACAGCAGTTCATCAATCTGATCCCCAACAGACCAGTAGGATTGCTGAGGCGCCACCACGGGAGAGTGGCAGTGGCTCCATTGAGCACGAACCTGCTGTCCTCTCTCAGGATGACAGCATTTCTGCTCCCACCACTCTACTATGCCAGTACCCTTACTGTTGCCTGTCAGCCAGCCTAGGCCAAAATAATGCCGTCTAAAGTCGGGCCTTCTAGGCCCAGAGCTGCTCATGGTCGCCATCCAAGGCCATCTGCAGTCTCCTCAATTAGAGGTCAGCAGCCTTCCACCATCCATGCTACAGCCACTGGTGAAACACCTCATAGGAGCACTCGGAGAGCCAAAGGCACATGGAAGACAAGCATTAAGGGAATGCATAAGGGTGATTAGTTTGTTGTTGTATGCATTGATATGTCATATTGTATGTCAATATTGAATTTAGAAATTTGGATTGCAATGTGCATTTTTTGGTGGTTATTTTTGTGGGAAAGAGGATGATATGATGGTCAGTGATAAAGGAAAGGTTAGGTGCATGGGACTGTTGGTGAATCGGGAGGTGTGGTTGAGGTTACTGGTGCCGCTCATGAATTATTTCATCACGTAGAGCCCGGGCCGAAAGGAGCTGTCCAAGTTGTAATCTCTCTTCCTCTTCCTGTTCCTCCAATTCCTGTCGCACTTCCTCCTCCTCTTCCTTGTGCTCCTGCTCCTCAGCTTTTCGCCCGATAGGGCTGTTCCCTCACAATGGCAAGGTTGTGCAGCATGCAGCATACTACCACAAATCTTGATACCCGCTCAGCTGGGTACTGCACGGCTCCTCCAGAGTGATCCAGGCAGTGGGAGTGTTGCGTGAGGAAGCCAAATGTGTGCTCTATAATGTTTCTTACGGCAGCATGGCTCTCATTGTAGGGCTACTGTGCACTTGCGCATGGGTTCGGGACCAGAGTCATAAGCCATGTCAGGAGTGGATAACCCTTGTCGCCCAGTAGCCAGCCTTTCACTTGCTGTGGTGAGGCAAATACAGGTGGCACAGAGGGCTGCCCCAGAATGAAGAAATTGTGACTACATAATGGGAATTCACCTGCATGACTGGTCGTACACCAGCTGCACATTGAGGGAGTGAAATCCCTTTTGGTTCATGAAAATGGCTGAGTTGAGAAGCGGCGCACTCAAGGCAATGTGCACGCAGTCAGTGGCACTCTGCACCTTGGGGAAACCTGCAATCTGTGCAAATCCTCCTGCTCGCTCTGCCTGCTTGTCTCTGGCAAGAGGGAATGAGTCAAAGCTGTCTCTCTGTATAGAGAGCCTCTGACCTCCCTTATGCAGCAGTCTACTGCAGTATCTCCAGATGCTCATAAAAGTTAAGAGTCATGGTCACCTTAACAGCCACAGGCAATGCTGTCATTACCCTGCTTTGAGGTTACAGTTGTGGCTGCAGCAGTTGACAGATTTCAGTCACGACATCTTTAGTGAAGTGAAGACATCTCAAGCATTGGTCCTCGCTGAAGTTGAGGTTAGAGAATTGCTCCCTAAAGACCCACAGCAGATATGGTCTCCTGCTGAAAACCCTTCTTCCCCTCCTCCTCCTTCTACCTCTTCTAACAGCTTGTCTTGCTCTATGTGGCCTCTCTTCATTTTCCCAGTCATGCTCAATTCCAAGAGAAAGGCCTACCAGGCCACCAACAAGCAACTTGTTTCAGCACAATCTTTCAAATGACCGAAAAAGTACTTCAGCACCAGCCAGACCACTCCCTGTAGACTAATGAAACTTTAGGCAAGTATAGGAACCTCCAAAAACATGTACAATTGCTATAAGCAGCCAGAAGAAATAATCCAACAACTAACCTGTAAGTAATTCATGATCCCTTTAAATAGCGGGGGTCCTTCATGCCGTTTAACATCATGTTCAGCTGTGTGAGCTTGTGTTCACTGTCACGGAGCACTCCCGTAAGCAGACCATGTGTCCCTTACAAACCAGAGTGTACCTTTTCCTGCTCAATATCTTGGTAAATGTACTGAGACCCATGGATCAAACAGATAATCTTTGTCACTACATTTTTTCTTACTGGATTATATCACATGCCACCATGCAATCTCAACTTTAGAAAATAAACTGTATCAGCTCTGTCTCAGGCTATAAACTGACAGACAAATTTAAATACGAAAAGAAAGACAGAGAAAAACCTGAGGCTAATTTGAGAAAAACTATGGGAAATTTTTCTTTGCCCTACCCTCTCTGCAATTGCAACCAGCCCACAATTTTATGTCTCTAACTTGAAACATCCACCTTTCTCAAACTTGTTCAGATCCATTTTGGGACTTAAGGGAATCCATACTCAATGATCTTATTCCAGAGGGTGATAACTGTAAAAAGAGCCTATTCCATTGGACAGTCTAATGTTTTCATCATTTTAAAAACTTCAGTCCTATCTCCTGTAAGCCTGTGTTTCTCGAATGAAAACAATCTCCTCACTTAACCTATCTTGGTAACTAAGAGCTCTGAAACTGAGTATCACTTTGGTCACCCTCCTCTGTGCTTTCATCTGGCCACCAATATATGCCCTGCCATGTGAGGGGACCAAAACAGGAGACAATAATCGAAGGCTGAGGTTGTAAAGTGTAGTATTCATATTCTTGTATTGTATTGTTCTAGCAATGAAGCCTGTGACTCTATTTGCATTCCCAGTGGCCTCCTAACACTGCTCTTAGACATTCAATGATTTATCAGCTATGAACCCCAGGTCCCTCTCCTACTTTGTAATGTTTAGCAGATAACCCTGCATTGTATACATAAGCTTAGAGTTTCCCAGACCTAAATGCATAATACTCTGCTTATCCACAATGAAGAATATCTACCACACATGGGCCCCTAATTTATCTAAATTTACCTGTAGCTATTTATTTCATCTTAATTTCCTAACTCCCATGCACATTTTTACAAGTTATGAATGAATCCATAGAAGCATAGAAATTTACGGCATAGAAGGAGGCCATTCGGCCCATCGTGTCTGTGCTGGCTCCAAGTTATGGCAGTGTAGATTACAGTAATGGGCAAACAAAGATCAAGATTTCAAATCCCAGCATGGCGAGTTATGGAATTGGATTCAATAATTCTGGCAATTTGTGGGGTAGCATCACAAAAAATGACCACAAAAGCTGCCATATTGTCATAAAAACGGTTTCACTAATGTTCTCCAGGGAAGGGAGAGCCTGCCACCTCTGTCTGATCTGGCCTACATATGACTCTACTCCCAGACTACATGATTGACTCTTGATGCTCTCCAAAGTAGCTTAGCAAACATAGAAACATAGAAGATAGGAGCAGGAGTAGGCCATTCGGCCCCTTGAGCCTGCTTCGCCATTCAATGCGATCATGGCTGATCATCCAAATTCAGTACCCTGTCCCTGCTTTCTCCCCATACCCCTTGATCTCTTTAGCCTTAAGAAATATATCAAACTCCTTCTTGAATATATTTAATGAATTGGCCCCTACTGCCTTCCGTGGTAGAGAATTCCACAGGTTCACCACTCTCTGGGTGAAGAAATTCCTCCTCATTTCTGTCCTAAATGGCTTACCCCTTATCCTTAGACTGTGACCCCTGGTTCTGGACTCCCCGACCATCGGGAACATCCTTCCTGCATCTAGTCTGTCCAGTCCTGTCAGAATTTTATAAGTTTCAATGAGATCCCCTCTCATTCTTCTAAACTCCAGCGAGTATAAGCCCAATCGACCCAATCTCTCCTCATACGTCATTCCTGCCATCCCAGGTATCAGCCTGGTGAATCTTCACTGAACTCCTTCCATGGCAAGAACATCCTTCCTCAGATAAGGCGACCAAAACTGCACACAATACTCAAGATGTGATCTCACCAAGGCCCTGTACAACTGCAGCAAGACATCCTTGTTCCTGTACTCTCACCCTCACGCTACGAAGGCCAACATACCATTTACCTTCTTAACCGCCTGCTGCACCTGCATGCTTACCTTCAGCGACTGGTGCACAAGGACACCCAGGTCTCATTGCACTTCCCCTTCTCCCAATCTATTGCCATTCAGATAATAATCTGCCTTCCTGTTTTTGCCACCAAAGTGGATAACCTCACATTTATCCAAGTTATATTGCATCTGCCATACTTCTGCCCAATCACCCAACCTGTCCAAATCATCTTGGAGTTTCTCGGCATCTTCCTCACAGCACACACGCCCACCCAGCTTTGTGTCATCTGCAAATTTGGAGATATTACATCTAGTTCCCTTGTCTAGATCATTAATATATATTGTGAATAGCTGGGGTCCAAGGACCGATCCCTGTGGTACCCCACTAGTCACGGCCTGCCACTCGGAAAAAGACCCGTTTATTCCAACTCTTTGCTTTCTATCTGCCAACCAGCTCTCTATCCAAGTCAATACCTTGCCCCCAATCCCATGTGCCTTAACTTTACACGCTAATCTCTTATGCGGGACCTTATCGAAAGCCACACAGTTATAAAAGGAAAACAATTGCTATGAAGTTCAATAATAAGAAAATTGGAAAGGCCTATTACAATGACCCAGGGATCAAACCAGGACAAGAGTACGGCAATTTCAACCCAATCGACTCTGCAGACTCCTCCTTACTAATATCTGGGTACTGCTGTCCAAATTGGGAGAGCTGTGCCACAGACTAATCAAACAACAGCTTGATAGTCTTACTCGCAGAATCGTATTCATCAGCCAACATCCTAGACTCCTGTCTTACCAATATGACTGACCTACCAGAGATGGGCAACAAGTGGGACTGGCTGTGAGAATCCTAACGTTGACTCCAGACTCCATGAAGTTTCATGGCTTCAGGTGAAACAAAGCCAAGGAACTTTTCTGCTCATCAGAACCCATCATCTGTCTCTCCACTGACTAATCAATACTCCTTCATGTTGAATACCACTTAGGTGAAGCACTGAGGAAATCAAGAGCACAAAATACACTCAGGGTGGGGAACTTCATTATACACCATAAAGAATGGTAGCCCCACTCACCAAGTTGGTCCATTCCTGATAGACATAAGGCGCAAATTTAACCCTATCCACTTGACGGGTAGACAGGCAGTTAAAATCATCCCGGAGATTTAATTTTTTAAAAATTATATTCGTTTATGGTGTCGCTGGCAAGGCCAGCATTTATTGCCCATCCCTAATTACTCTTGAGAAGGTGGTGGTGAGCCACCTTCTTGAACCGCTGCAGTCAGTGCAGTGAAGGCACTCCGACAGTGCTGTTAGGTAGGGAGTTCCAGGATTTTGACCCAGCCACGATGAAGGATCGGCGATATATTTCTAAGTCAGGATGGTGTGTGACTTGGAGGGGAACTTGGAGGTGGTGGTGTTCCCATGTGCCTGCTGCCCTTATCCTTCTAGGTGGAAGAGGTCGCAGATTTGGGAGGTGCTGCCGAAGAAGCCTTGGCGAGTTGCTGCAGTGCATCTTGTAGATGGTACACACTGCAGCCACGGTACGCTGGTGGTGGAGGGAGTGAATGTTTAAGGTGGTGGATGGGGTGCCAAACAAACGGGCTGCTTTGTTCTGGATGGTGTTGAGCTTCTTGAGTGTTGTTGGAGCTGCACTCATCCAGGCAAGTGGAGAGTATTCCATCACACTCCTTACTTGTGCCTTGTAGATGGTGGAAAGGCTTTGGGGAGTCAGGAGGCGAGACACTCGCCGCAGAATACCCAGCCTCTGACCTGCTCTTGTTGCCACAGTATTTATGTGATGCATTCGGAGCCCAGTTCCGCTGTCTTCTATTTTAACCTGCTCTTCTCATGCAGGCCTAAAATAGGTGGGGTCCTTCTTTAAATATGCACCTGAATCCAATGACATCACTGGGCCAGACTGCAATTTTAACGTCGTCTGAGCAGAGGAGTCATTGTGGCTTTCCCGCAGAGTGAAACTAGCACGCAGAGCTGCCGGAGCCTGAAGAGGACCAGTTTTTTCCCCCCTCCAGGTTCCACAAGGAAAGTTTAGACCTCCCTTTCCCACTTCCCGATTAAGGGACCCTCCTAAACCCCTTCAGTCCTGTCCGGTGGTCCACTGCGGCCCGAATTTACACTCCTGCTCGCTGACCAGCTGCTGCTTCCCACCAGGAAGTGAGTAGGCAACTGACATGGGAAATGCAGATGAGGCCCAGGAGTTAAAATCATGCTGCTGAGGTCAGGGGGAATTGGCACTCGGCTCGTACCCGTCCGCCTGCCCACCTGCTTCCCACTCTAGATTAAAATTGACCCTGTAGTTTGGCGATTGGGCATATGTCAGGTAGTGAGGAAACCAACATGAGGGAATAACCTACTTGACCTCATCCTGACAAATCTACCTGTCAAAGCCATGTCTGTCCTCGGTAGCATTGGTAGGAGTGACCAATTGGTAGTCCTTGTGAAAACAAAATTAATCTCCACAGTGAATGTAGCTTGGTTACCACCTTGTTAAATGGGACAAGCTAAGGACAGATCTGGCAGCCCAAAACTGGGCCATCAGCAGCAGTAGAATTGTACACACCACAATCTATAATATCTTGTACCTTCTTCACTCCTCCATCACCATCAAACCGGAAAATCAATGCTGTTTGAATAGGGAATGCATAAGGGCATGCTCGGAGCAGCATCAGACATAGCTTAGAATGAGGTATCAGTCTCTTGAAGCTAACACACCTGGCGACCTCCATGCTAAACATCAAAAGCAGCTTGTTAAAGACAGAACTAAGAATTCCTATAAGCAACAGATCAGAGCAAAACTCTGTAGCCCTACCACAATATCAAGAATGGTGGTGTGTAAGCAGCAACTAACTGGAGGAGAAGGCTCCGTGAACAACGTCATCCTCAACCATGGCAGAACCCAGCACGTGAAGCTGGAATAAAGTAATTGCAAATGTCTTCAGCCAAAATTGCTAACTGGATGATCCTACTTGGCCTCCTCCTGAGGTCCTCCATCATAGATGCCAACTTCTAGCCAATTCAGTTTATTCTATATGACATTAAGAAACATGTTGATTACATTGAACACAGCAAAGGCTTTGGACCCTGACAACACCATGGCTGTAGTGCTGGAGACCTGTGTACCAGAACTAGCTTTTCTCCTAGCCAAGATGTTACAGTGCAGCTATGACACTGTCATCTATCTGACAATGTCGAAGTGCCGAAGTATTTCCTACCCACAAAACACAGGATAAATCTAACCTCGCCAATTAGCACACAACCAGCCTCCTCACACTCATCAGTAAAGTGATGGAAGGAATCATCAATAAAACCATCAAATGGCAGGTACTTACCAATAACCTGCTCACTAATGCTGTTTGGGTTGGGGACAGTCCCCGGCGTTGGTGGAGGGAGGGGTTTGCCAATTACAGGGCAGGAGGTTCGAGATCAGGGGTTGGAGAGGAGGTCAGCTGATCGCGGGGCAGGCTGGAGATCAGAGGTTCGGGAGGGGCGCGGGTCACCGATCACAGCAGTGAGGAGAGGCTGCGATGAGCAGAAGGGAGGCCGAAGGCTTGTTTGAGGTGCTGGGTGATCACCCCTGCTCCTCCCCGTAAGGAGTGCTCTAAAAAGCATTTAACTTCTGGAGTAGGCGGCTCCTGTCCCCATTTTGCTGCCAGGTTCCCCCAAGCCATGAAAACCTTGTCGGCAACTGTTAACTTTAAATCAGGCACCCAACTGCACTGTGGGAGCCCGATTTAATTATTATAATGCAGTGTCCCACCTCTCCAAGATGGGACACACGCACGGCACGAAACCTGCCACCGTAAAAATGGTAGCAGCTACGTACATGGTGGGTTGGGGACATGTTCCCTGAGTTTTAACTTTTAACCCCCGACCCTCTCCCGCCTGTCGTGGGGGAGTTAATTTTGACCTCAATGTTACCGCAGATTATTTTATAATTTATCTCCCTTCAAGCGCAAGCAATATCCTCTGGTTCTACTATTCCGGACAAAGTGAAATAGCTTGTCATGGTCTACATTATCTAGTCCCTTTATCCCCTAAAAAACTGCAATTATATCACCTCTCAGTCTTCTCTCTTCCAGTGAGAACATCCTGAATTTACATAATCACTCCTCATACTCTAATCCTTCCACCCCCTAAATAACAGAATTATTTCCACTATAGTAGAGAAATTATCTAACAAGATTTTTTTGTTAATTATGATGATGGTATATATATAAATATTGATGTGATGACTGAGAAAAGACTTGTTCTATTTGAAAAGATGGGGGAGCACATTTTTATTATGTTGCTTTTAAGCAGGTGCTCTATGTTCAGAGAATTAAAGAGATTAAAGTAAATTTAAATAGGTATTTTAGGAAACCAAGGGGGAAAAATTCGGTATAGACCATTTTGCGGCGCTAACATCGCCTGGGCGCAAACTTTAGCGCCCGGGACCGCGGAATACAGCTTTAGTGCCCCAAGAGGGAGGTGGAGTGCTAAATCAAGCGCTCCACTTCCTTCTTGGAGCGCTAATCCCGAATATTGGGGCAGAGACTTCAGCAGCACTGCACATTAGGCCGTGCAGTGCTGCCGTGTTCAAAGGCTCCTTCCCTCCCTCAAAGGGAAGGGCCATCGCTGCAGGATCTGCAATGGAAACATTACCGACCTGGACCATGAAGGCAGCCGCGATCCAATGCGATCAGCCCGGCACTCAAGCAGAGTGCCAGGCTGATCAATCGCAGGCAGAAACCTGCAAAAAAAACACCAACAGGAAAGGTAAATTTTTTTTTACTTACCTCGGCCACCTCGCCTTTAATTATCACCCCCGAAGCGGCCAGCCATGCGATTTACGCCTCCTGCAGCTGTCGGTATTTTCGACCAGCGCTGCTGCAGGGGGCGAAAGTCAATTTCGGATCCGGGGCACTACCGGGGCAATGTGCACAGCGATGACATCACGATCTCCAGGCGAAGGAGATTGGGTTGTAACGCCGTAGCGCCGCCGCAAAATTCCCACCGACTATGGCAGGTGTTGATGTCAGCATCTCGCCTGGTCACAAAGCCATTTGCGCCCCATTAGCATCCCCAGGGGTGCTAACGAGAGTCGCAAAGGCACCCAATTTCTCCCCCCAAGGCTCTGGGTTTGCCTGCTAATAAGTGGTAGATTACATACCTCATTATTAGCAATTGACAGGAATAAAACTTATTCTACAGTGTTTCTTAGGCTAATCTCAAAAAGGTTGGTGTGCAAAATATAAATATGGCTACCCCGTGGTGCAATTCTTACGTATTTGATCATCTTTTATACCTATTTTCTAAACATTGTGCTTGTAAAATTTGTCTTTAATGTACTTAGTAGAAGTGGCTAAAAACTCCATTCTATGCCTTATTATTACAGGTACTCAATTATAATCTAGAATTTGTGGCCTAGGTTTTCCGACTCTAATACTGACAACCCATTTAAAATGAATTGGTGTCAGCATTATGGTCGGAAAACCTAAGCCTGTGAATTTAATTATCGTGAATAAGGAAGATATATTACCTCCCTATTAGAATGTTTTTATTAGATTAGAATGTAGAAGATTCCATGGCACTATTCAAGGAAGAGCAGGGGAGTTCTGCCAGTGTTCTGGCCAATATTTCTCCCTCAAGCAACATCACTAAAACAGATTATCAAGTCATGTATCTATCTCATTGCTATTTGTGGGACCCTGCTTTGCACAAATTGGCTGTCGCATTTCCCTACATTACTCAAACGTAATTCATTGGCTGTAAAGCGCTTTGGAGCATCCTGACGTTGTGAAAGACACAATATAAATGGCAGTTCTTTTAATGTGAAGTATCTGCTACATGCCATGCAGCCTTCTAAATAGCCCATCATCTGCATACTATAACTACCAGCTCAGTGTGAATGAAGTGCAATGGTGAACCAGAGTAATACTTCTGACTATCACTAAGTTGCACCGAGGTTAGCAACAAAGTAGATCTGTACATATGTGTTTCAAGTGTTTTACAATGATTGTTATTATTGTTTAGAGCTCCATTCCTAATGTTAGGAGGAATTGGGCAGGAGCATCAGCCTTCTACTAACATTGAAATAATTACAAACATATTTTTAAATTTGTCTTTGCACTTGGCTGGAGCTATACTGCACCTGGTACAAACTCAAAATGGTGTGAGACAGTTTCATCAATGCACTCTATCTCTCCTGGCTTTAGTGTGCTTGTGATTCATATCCAGACCTGACTTCCAGATTATACTAGCACTTTAGTGTCATTGTGCAAAATCATTTTGCATCATTGCAAAACTGGCAATATGGCTGCACTTTCAATGATATCTAGAAGATACTTCCCATTTGACGATAATAGATAGATAATTGATAAAGAAGCTCTTTAACACTGCAGAGTTCATTATAAACAAGCTTACACTGTGATGACATAAGTTATGAAAGCTTATTGATGAGCATTGTATTTCCCAGATCCAAAGGGTTTATACTGGATGGTTTCCCATCTTCAGCAGATGAAGTTCAGTACCTGGCAAACAATAGCTTGTTCCCAGACGCAGCCATCCTAATAAAGGTTGAAGAGAATAATGTGATAGATTGGGTCCTTCCACAACGACTGGAAAAATGGAGAGAAAAACGCAACCAAAAGTTAGGACGCAAGAATAAAATAAAAGAACTAAAGAAAAAAATAAAGGTATGCATCAAAGAATTCTTGCTACTTAAACCCTGTAGTATAAAAAGTGGCCTCTTGTAACTTATTAATTATTGTAAATAATCAAACTTCATGGGTTAATTTCATTTATACAATTTTTTTTCATAACTTGTACTGACTACCTTATTAAGTACCTTCAGTGACTTGAGGCCTGTGTTCCTTTCAGTTATGGGCCAGGCCATCTCCAGATGCAGGTTAATTAAACACATGGGGGGAAAAATTGGGTTGCTTTGCGCCTCCCATTAGCACCTTAAGAGGGTGCTAATGGGGTGCAAAGCAACTAGCGCCCGGGCGTGACGCCGCCTACGCCTCCCGTGAAATTCAACGGGAAGTTAGCGGCGGTGCTAACCGGTAGTGCCCTGTGGTGTTGCGTCGCTGGCAATGACATCATCGACGTGCGCAGCGCCCAACTCGTGCCCCGGCCGCGATCTTTGGGAGCGCTCCCTGACTTACCACCGGAGGCTATGTCCGACGAGGTCAGGGGGGCCTACCTGCGGCCGGGGAGGTGTGGGTCGCCCATTTCTGTTGCTGGCCACCTGCCAGCATCTGCCTGCGCTCCCATCCCCGGCCTCTTGAACGCCTCCCTCCCTCCCTCCCCCCCCCTCCCTCCCCCCCCTTCCCCTCCCCCCCCTCCCCTCCCCCCCCTCCCCCCCCTCCCCCTCCCCCCTCTCCCCCCCCCCCCCCCCCTCCCCCTCCCCCCTCTCCCCCCCCCCCCCCCCGCCACGGAGTGCCGGCTGCGCTCCAAGAGCCCGGCACTTCTCTTGAGTGCTGGGCTCTTTTGCCGGCACTCCCGATCGCCGGGGGCCAAGCTGGGCCCTGGGGCACGCTGCGCAAGACCCCTCCCCTTTAAGAAGGGGAGGAAGGCCTGCAATACCACAGTGCAACGTGCTGCAGCGCCACGATATTGACTCGCAGCGCCCCAAGAGGGATGCAGGGCGCTTCTAGTATCACCCCGCTTCCTTCTTGGGGCGCAACTACTCAATTATCGGCGCGGGGGCGCTAATTTTTCCGGGGGGTAAAAGTAGCGCCCCAGCAAAGTTGGGGCACTACTCAATTTTTAGCCCATGGTATCTATTCTTCACAGTTATTACCTGACCAGTAGAAATTATTTGGGTTCATTGAGCAGCTTCCATAATGTCGACCTCCACCACATGGGAAACATCATTGAAGGTATCTACATAACTATCACCTGAATTAACCCACACCTTTACAGAGCATTATTGTTTAGATATAGGTCAGAGGCTGGATATTCCGTGGCGAGTGTCTCACCTCCTGACTCCCCAAAGATTTTCCACCATCTACAAAGCACAAGCCAGGAGTGTGATGGAATACTCTCCACTGGTCTAGATGAGTGCAGCTCCAACAACACTCAAGAAGCTCAACACCATCCAGGACAAAGCAGCCCTATTGATTGGCACCCCATTCACCACCTTAAATATTCACTTCCTCCAACCCTGGCGGACCGTGGCTGCAGTGTGTACCATCTCCCAAACCCGCGACTTCTACCACCTAAAAGGACAGGGGCAGCAGGCGCATGGGAACACCATCACCTGCAAGTTCCCCTCCAAGTTACACACCATCCTGACTTGGAAATATATTGCCATTCCTTCATTGTTGCTAGGTCAAAATCCTGGAACTCCCTAACAGCACTGTGGAAGTATCTTCACCACATGGACCGCAGCGGTTCGAGAAGGCGGCTCACCACCACCTTCTCGAAGGCAATCAGAGATGAGCAATAAATGCTGGCCTTGCCAGCAATGCCCACATCCAGTGAATGAATTAGAAAAAAAATTGATTTACATTTAATCAGTTTCAGTTCCTGTGCAAATGCCTCCCTGTTCTTTGGACTTGGGAACATTCTTCACTCTAGCTCCCTGAGAATACATACTTGCCAACTATCGGTGTATCATACTGGCAGCCAGTGGAGGCAATTTAAACTCCTTCCACCCAGTGAAAACTGGGCAGGAACAGAGTTAAAATCGAGGTGGTCGATTTACCGATCCATTCTTGCTCTGCGACCATTTTAACTCGTACCTTTCACTGGTCTGCCCAGGTGCCTACCTGAATCTGACGGGAGCATCATTAATCTATGCAAAGCAGAGTCCTATGATGTACATAGGACCCCAATGCAATTTAGAGGTACTACTGGGCAGAGCTCTGGACTCAGAAGAAACTAGCAGGCAAGAGGAAGAGGTCCCACATGAATAATGTGGGCAGGTGCTGGCCTGGGCTCCTCCCCCCCCCAGCACCGTGATCGCCCCCACCCACGGACCGACCTTTCTGCCGGCAGGCATGGCATCTGAACCATCCGATTTTGTGCTGACGAGCTGCGGCGGAATTCACATTCCCGGCATGCAGCTGGTTGGTGGCATTTTAAAGAAGCCCTGGTCTCAAAGTGGCTTGTCCCTCCCACCAGAAGGATCAGACGACCAGCCAGTGTGCCACCTGAGACTTACCCCAATGTTTCTTATGTAGTGTCTGCTTGTCAGTGTTTGCTGTCAGAAATCAACCAAGGGCATGCCAGAATACTGTGGGGCAAATTTCTTCCACTGAAATACTAGATTTCAGTATCTTATAGCTAGTTTCCCTGCTCTGTGATGTGGCTACCCTTCCTGATGTAGAATCCACTATGTTGCAACCAGAAGCATTGGGACACCAACAATTTGCTCAATTGTGCCAGATAAAAGTTTAGCATCAGCACGGTGGCATAGTGGTTAGCACTGTTGCCTCACAGCGCCAGGGATCCGGGTTCGAATCCGGCCTCGGGTGACTGTCTGTGTGGAGTTTGCACATTCTCCCCGTGTTTGCGTGGGTTTCCTCCGGGTGCTCCGGTTTCCTCTCACAGTCCAAAGATGTGCGGGTTAGGTTGATTGGCTATGATAATAATTGGCCCTTTGTGTTAGGGGGGTTAAATTTACGGGGATAAGGTGGGATATGTGTTGGTGTAGGGGTTACAGGGATCAGGTGGGATATGTGTCGGTGCAGGCTCGATGGGCCGAAATGGCCTCTATCTGCACTGTGGGGTTTCTGTGATTTCTGTGCTGCACTTAATTGCTGTAAAGAGTGAGATTTACAATCAGTGACACATAGGGTTGCCAACTCTTCTTGTAGGTATTCCTAGCGAGTTGATAACGTGACATCTGCAAGTGTTACTGCTTTTAAAATATAACTGTTAGGTCCCCGTAGTTGAGTATCTTTTCTCCTGATTTTGTGCCAGCAGCTGTTGTTTGAGAAACAGGAGGCCATCTGCAAGTAGGCAAAGAAGTGAAACTGAGGGCAGAGAAGAGGGGAAACCGAAGGTGGGTGAGGGAGGAAACCAAAGGTGGGAGGAATTTTAATTCCACCAGTAACTTATAAGTAACTCACTGAAATTGCACCGATAACTAATAGTGATACTGGTGGCACTCAGATTCTCCTCATTACCAACAGTAACACAATAGCTTATTGATAATCTATATGTAACTGGTAGTAATAGGTGTAATGCCCCAATATCATAGCTGTAACTAATAGTAATCCTACAACCTACTGATATTCACCCTATAACTACAGCCAGAATCCCCCTGCACTGCACAAGGTGTGGTCAGGCTCCCCAGTTGATGCCACTTTTAACAGGCCCCATCTCTCTCCCTATCTCCTTCTACCCTGTTTTGGACTCAGGTTCTCTCTGAAGGCGATAATTCTGAACTAGGAGCCTCAGTCAGAGCCGATCACTGTTTGGACTTCACATGTCAAAATTGGCCGGCACGGGCCAACTTAAACCAAACCAAGCAATCGCACAAAGGGCACTTCCCACAGGGCACACATCGTCCTAAATTCAACTCAGTATCAATATTTCTAAATAACTCACTGGGCTCTGACTCAATAAAGGAGAGTTTTCACAAAATAATAGAAAATTACTGAACAGGAGGAGGTCATGTATTGGCGCTCTCTCCTGTAACCCCATTCCTCCTCCACCACTTGATCCTTTTATATTCATTCTTTTCAAATACTTATCATATTCCCTTTTAAATAATGATCTAGAACGAGTCTCAATAGCCACTTCTGGTGAAGAATCCCTTGTTCCAACAACCCTCAGTTCTAAAACCTTCCTTTTCCCTTCCCCCTTGGTTCTTCCAGTGAGAAGCCTCAGCCTCCTTCACCTTGTTCCCCATTCGCCCACCGTTGGTAACAGTTTTTCACTATTTATCACAGTAAAGGTTTCACTCGCTCCTTTACTGGTCATTCTTCCCATGGTGCCGCTCCCACTCACCATGTTGCTGCTGCTGCTCCCGGCTATTCAGGAATTGCTGAATTCGCCAGTCTCCCTCTCCACCGCCGCCCCCCCCCACATCCCACCCCAGCCCAGCCCAAATTCCACTTTCTCTCTCTATCTGTCCAACCGCGTCTCCCTCTCCCTCAGAGCCCTCATCCCCCTTCCCTCATTCCCCAGTCTCCCTCTCTCCCCCAAGCCCCAGTCTTTCTCTCTCCACCTGAGCTCCCATTCCCCAACCCTTATTTCCTGGTTCCCCTCTCTTGCCCCGAGTCTCCATCCCTTGACCCTCATTAATAAGTCTGCCTCTCTGCCCGAGCCACCATCCTCATCTTCCTCTCTCCCCCTGAATCCCCATTCACCAACCCCCATTTCTCAGTCTCTCCACCTGAGCCTCCATCCCCCGACCTCCCAGTCCTTTGTCTCTCTCTCCCCCGACTTCCCAGTCCCTTGTCTCTCTCTCCCCTGACCCCCAGTCTGCTATCACTCTCACCCCTTCACCCTAATCCTCCTATTGCTCCTAGTCTCCAGTCAGCCACTCTTCCCTGCCTCCTAGTCCCTGTTCACCCTCGTTCAACCCAGCCCTGTACCTCTTCCCATTCAAACTGCTTTGGGATATTGTTGTGCACAAAAATGATGGCCATTTTGGCCTACATAACAGTGACTACGTTTCATAAGCAATACATTCGTTGTAAAGCACTTTCAGATTTCCCAAGGAAGTGAAAAGTGCTACATAAATGCAAGGTCTTTCTCTTTGCGCACAAAGGTAAATATTGTCTGGTACGGTGAGAGGTGTTACTTTATCAGCCTTTTTTCTTACTGAACATGTTAATGAAAGTATGCAGTCTTTACATGTGTTTGATCTATACTTGTAGAAATACATTTAGGATTGAGTTTTTTTCTTCGTGGCAGAAACTCTGAAATGTTAGTTTGAGACCAGATATAAAATGATTTAAAAATATTATTGTCTCTGGCTAATCTACATTTTTGAAGTCTGTATGGTAACTAGCCACTCATTATTGTCTTGCATTTTAGGATGAACAAATTGCTAAAAGAAGAGAGGAACTTTTGGCAGAGCGAGCTGAAAGAAAGAAAGAAAAAGAGGTAAAATTGAGTTGCGATAAGAACAAAATTCTGGAAATACACAGTAAGCCTATTAGCATCTGAAACAGAATGACAGGTTACCATTTTGGGTGAAGACCCTTCCTGAGAACTTTAGACCAAAATATTAATTTGTGTTTTCCATTTTCAGATGCTGACAGATTTGCTCTGTATTTTCAGCATTGTCTGTTTTTATTTCAGATTTCCAGCATTTACATTTATTTTCTCTCTAGTGTGTTGTGATGTCAAAAACATTGATATCAATACAAAACCATAACCAAAAAAATGTGCTTGGCTATTACACCAATTCTACAGTTTACAAATAATGGTGTACAATTTATTCCTAATTCCTGTGTGATGTGTACTTTCAGTAAGTATTCTGGCATACTGAGTTTTACAGGAAAATGTTATAATGCAGGAACTACTATAAAATCTAAAATTACAAAGTACTGTGAGAAATATAGAAACATTTAATGGAAGTGAAGGAAATTCAGCATTGTAAAATTAGTTTAATAATTTTCAGTTTTTCTTCATGGCTTTTTTATGCACTTTCCACCAGAAGGCATGGTGTAGAGGGTCAGACAGACCAGCTTGTGGGCACAGACCAACTTCCACACATTTTTTTCTTGGTCAATGTACCAGAAGTCAAAACCATTGTTAAAGTATGTGATCTTGCCCTTGCCAATTTACCCTCCGCTCTAAGACTTAGTTGAAGTCAATTGCAAACTTAAATCAATTCAAACTCCACCTCCTTAGTTGCAAATCCAGTACGATATTGTTGTAGTTA
Source organism: Somniosus microcephalus (assembly GCF_052327205.1). NCBI lineage: Eukaryota > Metazoa > Chordata > Chondrichthyes > Squaliformes > Somniosidae > Somniosus > Somniosus microcephalus. The sequence continues at coordinate 205,134,242 of NC_140995.1, read as the reverse complement.
CTTGTATGTCTGGAAATCAAGCTTTTGTGGGCTGTTTTCTTAACTGCGCACATTCCAATATGAAGATCATAAATCAGTCACTGAAAGAGAACAATTGAGAGTCTGAGAGTTCTGGTGAAATCTCAAATAGAAAGGGGGAGAAATTCAGTTGTTAGCGCCAGCCACTAGCGCCTTAAGAGGGCAATAAGTGGGGCGCGAAGCGGCTAGCGCCCGGGCGCGGCGAGACCTGCGCCTCTCGCGAAGTTGAGCGGACATTTAGTGGCGGCGCAACACCGCAACGCCCGCTCAGCTGCGTCCGCAGATCCTTACGTCATTTCATGGTGCAACGCCCTTGGTGCGCCCCGAACCGGAACTTCAGTGGCGCCCCCCTTTCCGCCTGGCGCTCCCAGCGACTGGTTGACTGGAACGGTTCCCAGTCGCTGTGAGGCTGGGGGGGGTGTTATTTAAAGGGGGCTCTTCCTGGCTTCTTAGTGGTAGCCATTTTTGGACCACTCCTGTGTGAGAGAGAGAGAGATTTGCAGAGAGACAAAGGGAGAGAGCTTTCTGCATTGAGTCAGCGCTCGCACAGGTACTTCTGGCTTCAGCCCAGAACTTTGTAGTTGGATTGATTTTTCAGTGCCATAGCCTTGAGTGGCAATATATTATGGGGGCTGCAATGGGTGGAAACATTGGGTTTCTCCATTGCATTGAGAGGGCTCAGACGCCGAGAGAGAGTGCCAATCATGGCCAGACGGAGGAGGGCCAACAGGCGTTGGCACAGGAGGCCTTACCCTCTCAGGGAATACCGCCAGCAGTTCTCCTACCTCAACATGTCTGAGGAGCAGTGTATTCGGAGGCTTCGATTCAGAAGGGAGGTGGTCACTGAGCTCTGCCACCTGCTTCAGACAGATCTGCAGCCTCAGCTGAGGAGCAGGACATCTCTGTCGGTGGCAGTGAAGGCGACAGTGGCTCTCAACTTCTATGCCACCGGCTCCTTCCAATCCGCTACTGGGGACATTGCCAATGTCTCCCAGTTCGCGGTGCATTGCTGCATCCGCCAAGTCACAAATGCCCTCTTCAAAAGGAGATGTCAGTACATTTCCTTCCCCATGATCCTGGACAAGCAGCAAGAGCGCGCAATGGGATTTGCAGGAAGAGCGGGCTTCCCCATCGTCCAGGGCGCCATTGACTGCACGCATGTGGCTTTGCGGGCGCCTCAAGAGAATGCTGAGGATTACCGCAACCGGAAGGGGTTCCATTCGTTGAACGTGCAGTTGGTGTGTGACCACAGACAGCTGATGCTAGCTGTCAATGCCCGCTTTCCAGGCAGCAGCCACGGCGCCTTCATCCTACGCCAGACTTCTGTGGCAGACCTTTTTGAAGCCCCGGCTCACCCAGGAGGTTGGCTTCTCGGGGACAAGGGCTATCCTTTGTGCACCTGGCTGATGACCCCACTCCGTGTGCCCAGCACCCCTGCTGAAGAACGATACAATGAGAGCCATCAAGCGACCAGGAACATCATTGAGCACACAATCGGCGTGCTAAAGCAACGGTTCCGCTGTCTGGACCATTCCGGGGGAGCCCTTCAGTACTCGCCTGAGCGAGTCTCCCATTTCGTTGTAGTGTGCTGCATGCTGCACAACCTGGCTATCCTCAGGACTCAGCCACTGCCAGCAGACATTGGAGGACCACCAGAGGAGGAGGAGGAGGAGCACCAAGACGGGAGGGAGGCACAAAGTGCAAGGGCCGTCCGTCAGCGGCTTATTGCAAGTCGGTTCTAGGCCCCCTCTGAGGGAATGGCTTGTGCCATTGAAAGAACATGAATGGAACCGTTCCACAAACCCTGAGCCGGTCAAGGCAACAAATAGTTCAAAGAGCAAACATGCACAATCTGAATAAAGACAATTATTTATTTAACAAACTCTGTGCCCTTCCCGCATGACAAACAAATACAGAGAAACCCCCAAAAAAACAGTCAGACACATAACTGGCTCTCACAACCTGGAGACAATGAACAAAAGAGTTAACCAAAAATGACCATGATCCTCGGCCTTCACTAAAAAAATTCACAACATTTTGCCACACCTCCTACTTTTTGGCCTGCGAGGGTGATCTGCTTCGCTTGCGCGATTGGCCCCTTCCCACCCTGCAGCTCCTCCGCAATGGGACCCCAGTGGCTGCAGCAAGGCTGGGGGAAGGCTGCTGAGTGTCAGAAATTGAGTCGGCAGATGCCCTTGGGGGACTGCCTGGACCAGCTCTGCGCCTGGAGGGCCCGGCTGCTGACTGCTCCAACTCTGCATGGGCGGCAGCAGTCTGTCCTATGGGTGGTGGCAGCTGCAGTGGAGGAGTGACAGTGTTGGCAGCAGGAATGCTGCCATCCTGACAGAGCATCCTGGTCGGACAACACACTGGCACTCGCACGGGGCAGCACTGAAGCATGCGGAGCAATCTGCTGAAGCACAGACTGAGGAGGGCCCCGGCGAATCCTGCCCGATCCAGTGAGGGTGGCAGCAGTCAGTGCTCGTGTGGCCCTAATCTGTGTCTGCATCAGACCAGCCACTGACTGCATGGCACGACTAAGCACTTGCGTGGAAGCCGCCTATGCTGCCCCGAATTCCTGTACACTCCTTGCCAGTGACTCTATGGAGTCAGGCATCCTTGCCACTGCAGCCATGAGCTCAGTGTGCCTGTGCTCCGCCTGGGCGCCCATTTCAGCGAGGAGCCGCACCTCCTCTGCGCTCACTGTAGCAGGACTGGAGGCCAGACTCTCCCTCCAGGGAAAAGGCCGCCGAGCTTCCCAACTCCCCCCCGCGTTGCTGCAGCCCGCTGGGCCCCGGAGCTTCACCCTCCTCAGACCCTTCCCCCCTGCTCCCCTCCAGGGAAGACGTGTCCCCATTATGGCCATGGGCTGCCTCGACTGAGGGTGGCACTGATGGTCCGGCTTCCTCTTCCTCACCTTCAGAATCACTCACAGTGACAGCTTGAGGGCCCGCCTCCTCACCTGGCGAATCAGCATCTGAAAGCAGGGAGGTACAAGAGTTGCTTTAGCGTGAGGACAGGGCGGCAGCGAGGGAGGCATGAGTGCTGCAATGCACTGTATTGGTTCGATAGTGGCAAAGGATGCTGGTGTGAGGCACAAGTGGAAGGAGAGAGGTCAAAAAGGTGATGACCTTACCATTGCTGTCCAGAACAGGGTCGGCATCTCCAGTGGCGACGGGGCCAATCATCCGGCATGCCATAATCCGTTCCACTCGCTGCTCCAGATCGCTGAGGTCTTTAAGTGCAGGACGGCCTCCCCCGGTCCGTTGCTGCTGCCTCCTATTGTGCGCCAGCTTGCCCTGCAAGAGAAAAGAAATCTGAGGCTCGACAGCCTCATTATGATATTTAAATTGGCAACCCCCCTCCTGGGAGCAGGTTTGGCTGCCCACCCCCTCGTCCTGCCTCCGTTAAAACTGGAAGTGTGGGGGGGGGGGGGGGGTGGCTGGAGGCGGGTTCGGGTCGGGATTCCATTTTTTTAACACTTTAACCTCCCCCCCGACCCCAACCCGCCCGTTCTTTGGGGTTAAAATTCCCATCATTGTGATTAGCACAGTAATTTGAAACCAAACATAATCTCTACATTTGTTTACTCATACAGTTACTGAAGTGTTTATTAGTAAGATATACTTCCCATGTACCACTCAATTATAATGTTTATGTACTCATTTTGTAGGGTAATAAATTGGAACATTCCTCAGATGAAAGTGATGCAAGTGATGATGAAGATAAGGAGAACATTGAGGATATACTTGCAGAGGAATTTATGGAGGAGGAGGAGGAAGAGGTAGACGAAGATGATGAAGATGAGAATGATGCCATTGACCGGATGAAAAGTGAAATTGTAGAAATATATGAGGCTGATCAGGAGAGGATGGACGCATTTCAGGTACAAATATACCACAAAAATAGTATTTTCATCCCTTACTCGTGTGAGGCAATTTTCACCCAAAAAGCTGTTTTTTAAGTTCACAGCTAAATAATTGTAACTGTCAGATTGTATCGTAGCTACGATGAAAGCATTGATTAATTACATAGCTATATAAGTATGTGTTTAAGTAGACCTTCAAGGATAATATCACTGTCATATAGTTGTACGGTCAAAATCATTGGAAGTTAAAGCATTTTGGTGAGATTCCGATTTGTGATATTAGCATATAAATGCAATAATACAACAACAACTTGCATTTATATGGCGCTGTTAATGTAGTAAAATGTCCCAAGGCACTTCACTGTTAATGTAGTAAAATGTCCCAAGGCACTTCACTGTTAATGTAGTAAAATGTCCCAAGGCACTTCACTGTTAATGTTAAAATAGTAAACGGGAATTTCATAACAATGTCTAAATGCATTCAGATACTGATATTAGACAGTGGTAGTGACCCGGCAGCCAATTGCTTATAAAATCAAGATAAGTGTGAAACGGGCTGCCAGGTCGCTATCACCTGTTCTTTGCTCGGCAATAATACTGAAAATTATCACCGTTATTTGAGATGGATATGAATTCCAAGACTGGAGGGCAGGCATATAAAATTCTATTATGTGTAGAGTTAAGTTAAATGAAGTATTTCTTTCCATGGTGTCATTATCCTCTGGAACAGACTACCAAGATGTGCAGTGGATAATGATTCATTGCAATCCTTTAAAAGATAAGTTCCTAAGTGAAGAGGGCATTTAATAGAAGGTAAGTTGTTAGGTAAAAACAGAAAATGCTGGAAATACTCAGCAGGTCAGGCAGCATCTGTGGAGAGAGAAACAGAGTTAACATTTCAGGTCGATGACCTTTCGTCAGAACTGGAAAAAGTTAGAGATGTAACAGATTTTAAGCAAGTGCAGGGGCTGGGAAAGGGGGGAGGGGAGGAGACAACAAAAGGGAAGGTCTGTGATAGGGTGGAAGGCGGGAGTGATTAAATGACAAAAGGTATGATTGTACAAAGCAAAAGCAGACGGTAATGGGACAAGTAAAGAAACAAAAGATAAGTCCAGAAGAGGTATAAATGGGAATGGCAGAATCATCAACAGCTGCCATGTGAAAAAATAGGGGCAGAGGTTATGGTCTGAAATTGTTGAACTCGATGCTGAGTCCAGAAGGCTGTAAAGTACCTCATCGAAAGATGAGGTGCTGTTCCTCGTGCTTGCGGTAAGCTTCTTTGGAACAGTGTAAGAGGCCGAGGTCAGAGTGGGAGTGGAGCGGAGAATTAAAGTGACAGGCGACCGGAAGCTCGGGGTCATGCTTACGGACTGAACGGAGGTGTTCAGAACATCAGAAATAGGAGCAGGAATAAGCCACTTGGCCCATGGTCCTGCTCCGCCATTCAATAAGATCATGGCTGATCTTGGGCTCAAAGCCACTTCCCCGCCCTCTCCCCATAACCCTTCACTCCCTTATCTTGCAAAAATCTGTCTATCTCCACTTTAAATGTATTTAATGACCCAGCCTCCACAGCTCTCTGGGGCAGAGAATTCCACAGATTTACGACCCTCTGAGAGAAGAAATTCCTCCTCATCTCAGTTCTAAAAGGGCGACCCTTTATTCTGAAACTATGCCCCCGAGTTCTAGATTTCCCCACGAGGGGAAACATCCTCTTTGCATCTACCTTGTCGAGCCCCCTCAGTATCTTATATGTTTCAATAAGATCACCTCGCATTCTTCTAAATTCCAGTGAGTATAGGCCCAGCCTGCTCAACCTTTCCTCATAAGTCAACCCCCCTCATCTCTGGAATTAATCTAGTGAAGCGTCTCCGAACTGCCTCCAATGCAAGTATATCCTTCCTTAAATAAGGAGACCAAAACTGTACGCAGTACTCAAGGTGTGGTCTCACCAATACCCTGTACAGTTGTAGCAGGACTTCCCTGCTTTTATACTCCAACCCCTTTGAAATAAAGGCCAGCATTCCATTTGCCTTTTTGATTACTTGCTGTACCTGCATGCTAACTTTTTGTGTTTCATGCACAAGGACCCCCAAGTCCCTCTGAAGTGTAGCATTTTGTAATCTCTCCCCATTTAAATAATAATTTGCTTTTTTATTTTTCCTGCCAAAGTGTATAACCTCGCACTTTCCCACATTATACTCCATCTGCCAAATGTTTGCCCACTCACTTAGCCTGTCTGTATCCCTTTGCAAGTTCTTTGTGTCCTCTGCACATCTTGCTTTCCCACCCATCTTTGTATCATCCGCAAACTTGGCTACATTACACTCGGTCCCTTCATCCAAGTCATTAATGTAGATTGTAAATAGTTGAGGCCCCAGCACCGATCCCTGTGGCACCCCACTAGTTACTATTTGCCAACCGGAAAATGACACATTTATCCCGACTCTCTGCTTTCTGTTAGTTAGCCAATTCTCTATCCATGCTAATATATTACCCCCAACTCCGTGAGCTCTTATCTTATGCAGTTACCTTTTATGTGGCACCTTATCGAATGCCTTCTGGAAATCCAAATACACCACATCCACTGGTTCACCTTTATTCACCCTGCTCATTACCTCCTCAAAGAACTCCAGCAAATTTGTTAAACATGATTTCCCTTTCATAAAACCATGCTGACTCTGCTTGACTGCATTATGATTTTCCAAATGCCCTGCTACTGCTTCCTTAATGAAGGACTCCAGCATTTTCCCAATGACAGATATTAGACTAACTGCTCTATAGTTTCCTACTTTCTGTCTCCCTCCTTTCTTAAATAGGGGTGTTACATTTGCAGTTTTCCAATCCACTGGGACCTCTCCAGGGTCCAGGGAATTTTGATATATTGCAACCAATGCATCCACTATCTCTGCAGCCACTTCTTTGAAGACCCTGGGATGCAGGCCATCTGATCCAGGGGACTTGTCATCTTTTAGTCCCATTATTTTACCAAGTACTATTTCCTTAGTGATAGTGATTGTCTTTCGTTCCCCCCTCCCTGTGGCCCCTTGATTACCCATTATTGGGATGTTGTTAGTGTCTTCTACTGTGAAGACAGATACAAAATATTTGTTCAGAGTCTCTGCCAGTTCCCCATTCCCCATCATCATCCTTTAAGGGACCAATGTTTACTTTAGCTACCCTCTTCCTTTTTATATACCTGTACAAGCTTGTACTATCTGCTTTAATATTTCTTGCCAGTTTACTTGCCAGTGTTGCGCAGAACGGTCACCCAATCTGCGTTTGGTCCCCCCAAAGCAGAGGAGACCGCATCATGAGCAGCGAATACAGTATACTAAATTGCAAGACGTACAAGTAAATCACAGTTTCACCTGGAAGGAGTGTTTGGGGCCCTGGACAGCAGGAAGGGAGGAGGTAAAAGGGCAGGTGTTGCATCTCCTGCACTTCCACGGGAAGGGGTGTTGGTGGTAATTGAGGAGTGGACCAGGGTGTCGCGGAGGGATGATGAAAGGGGACGAGAAGATGTGTTTGGTGGTGGGATCACGCTGGAGGTGGCGGAAATGGCGGAGGATGACACATTGATTGTGGAGGCTGGTGGGGTGAAAGGCTATCATGGTTCTATCATGGAAACCCTATTGTGGTTCTGGGAGGGAGGGGAAGGGGTGAGAGCAGAAGTACGGGAAATAGAACGGACACAGTAGAGGGAAATCCTCATTTGAGGAAAGCGGAAGACATATCGGAAACACTAGTATGGAAGGTGGCATCGTCAGAGCAGATGGGACAGAGACAGAAAAACTGGGAGAATGGAATTGAGTCCTTTCAGGAAGCAGGGTGGGAAGAAGTGTAGTCCAGGTAGCTGTGGAAGTCGGTGAGCTTATAGTGAATGTTTGTCAAAGCCTATCCCCAACAATGGAGACAGAGAAGTCGAGGAAGGGAAGAGAAGAGTCGCAGATGGACCATGTGAAGGTGAGGGAAGGGTGGAAATTGGAAGCGAAGTGAATGATATTTTCTAGTTTAGGGCGAGAGCAGGAAACGGCACCAATACAGTCATCAATGTACCGGAAAAAGAGGTGAGGGAGGGGACCATTGTAGGACTGGAACAAAGAATGTTCCAGATATCCCACGAAAAGGCAGGCATAGCAAGGATCCATGCGGGTTCCCATAGCAATACCTTTAATTTGGAGGAAGTGGGTGGAGTCAAAGGAGAAGTTGTTCAATGTGAAAACAAGTTCAGCCAGGCGGAGGAGGGTGGTTGTGGATAGGGACTGGTTGGGCCTCTGTTCAAGGAAGAAGCGGTGCGCCCTCAGGCCGTCCTGCTGGGGGATGGAGGTATAGAGGGATTGGACGTCCATAGTGAAAAGGAGACGGTTGGAGCCAGGAGATGAGGTCAGTGATAGTCTTGGAAACGATGGTTTGATGTTCGGTCGTGGGGTCATGGTCCAGGAGGATGTAGGAGGAGGTGTCGGAGAGTTGGCGTCAGCCTCCGCAAGATAGAGGTAGGTTCGCCAAACAACAGCAGCGCCACCCTTGTCAGCAGGTTTAATGACAATGTTGGGGTTGGATCTGAGAAAATGGAGTGCTGCCAGTTCAGAGGGAGGTAGGCCGGAGTGAGTGAAGGGAGCAGAGAAATTGAGATGGCCGATGTCACGCTGGCAGTTCGCAATGAAAAGATCTAGAGAGGGCAAGAGGCCAGAGGGAGGGGACCAGGTAGAACGAGAGTTTTGAAAATGGGAGAAAGGGTCAGTGGGGGGATGACTCCTGGCCAAAGAAGTGGGCACAGAGACGAAGGTAACAGAAAAAGAGCTCAGTGTCGTGCCGAGCTCGAAATTCATTGAGGTGGGGGCGTAAGTGGATGAAGCTCAGTCCTTTGCTGAGGACTGATCGTTTGGGGTCAGAGAGGGGTAGGTTAGAGGGGATAATGAAAACACGGCAGGGGGTGAGATTGGAAGAAGGGATGGGGTCAGAGGAAAGTGAAGGGGAAGAAGGTTCCTGAGGGGCGTTGGCGTCCAAGAGTTGTTGAAGCTTACGATTCTTGATACCTGAAAGGAAGAAAAAAAGTTTTTTGTGAAATTCTATCATATTATGATCACTCTTTCCCAGAGGATCCTTTACTATGAGATTACTAATTAACCCTGTTTCATTACACAATACAGTATCTAAAATAGCCTGTTCCCCAGTTGGTTTCATGACATATTGTTCTAGGAAACTGTCTTGAATGCATGAATAGTGTTGTGTATGTACCTTTAAGGGAATAACTGGTCTTAGACTGCAGTACCGGCAGTGACCACCCCTGTATAAAAGGCCCTAGCAGGCTTCTGTAGTTTCAGTTTCAAGCTGCCGCTTGTTCAGTAAAGTACCTGTTAAACTGTTCTCCCGAAGTCCGTGTATTATTGAGGCGCGGACTTTACAGTGGCGACGAGTAAGTTCGAACTCACCTGCAGTGTGGCATCATCTCACGGGGATCTCGCCTGAAACGAAGGTCCTGGAAGGTCGTAGTCTGAGCAACGGGCGTCGATCGAGGGCAACCGCCCAAAGAATCCATTGGTGTTTGGAGAATTGCAGGAGAGACTGTGGTTCCAGCGAATCGTGCTGGTAGCAGGTAGTGCGCTGACCCTTCCGGACTGCAGCGGGCTGAAGCTCGATCGAGCGGCTCTACAAATCGGGCCGCGCAGCATCACCGGGAAAAGAAAACAAGAGAGAGAGGGTGGAGCGCATAGGGCGCGGTCGGTGCTCAAGAACAGGACAACGGAGAGAAACTAAACGGGGGGGAAGGAAAGCGAGACGCGCCAAAGCTGCGGGTCGCCGCCATTACCCCGTAGAACGCTAGGAGCAGCGTGGCAGTAAGGGGAAGAAGCAAAAGCGCGGGAGGCGCCATTTTATCCCGTTGGGGAAGAAGCAAAAGCGCGGGAGGCACCATTTTATTCCATTGGGGAAGAAGCAAAAGCGCGGGAGGCGCCATTTAAAATCGCCTAAGATGCCGAAAAGTGGCAGTATCACTGCTTTCGACAACGAGGTAGAAGACTGGACCACGTATGTGGAAAGAATTGAAGTGTACTGCAAGGCAAATGAGGTGGCTGATGGAAAGAGGGCGTTGGTATTATTAAATCTGATGGGTGCGAGTACGTACGGCCTATTGCGGAATTTAATTACCCCAGCTAAACCAATGGAGAAAAGTTTTGAGGAGATTGTTCATATCTTACAGGAACATCTAAGCCCTACACCACTGCTGATAGCAGAAAGATTCAAGTTCCATAAAAGAAACCAGCACAAAGATGAGAGCAATGCTGACTATCTTACGGAACTACGCAAGTTATCGAAGCACTGGCAGTTCAGAGCAGGACTGGCAGACACCTTACGGGATAAGTTTGTCTGCGGGCTCCAGAGTGAAGGAACCCAGAAACGACTACTTTCAAAAAAGGACCTGACGCTAGAACAGGCTTTCAGTGTGGCAGTATCCTACGAAGCAGCAGCACGGGAAGCTGCGGAAATACAACAGAAACCACAAGAATACAGTGCTAACGAAATGGCGTATGGAGCCGAAAAGTGCTATCGCTGCGGCAGAACAACCCATGAGCGGAAGGACTGCTGGTTTAAAGACAAAATATGCAGGCAATGCGGGAAAATGGGACATATAACAAGAGTCTGCAGGTCGGGAAAGAAGACCAACACGACAAGAACTACTAAGGAACAGTACAGGAAAGTAAAGAAACTGACAGATAGTAGTTCAGAAGATCAGGAGAGTGATAAGGACTCCGGGAGCAGGTGACTAAGTTGTTTAAAGTTACACAACGTGATCGCAAAAGAAGATCACCGAACCATTTGGGTCACCCTCATGATAGCAGGGTCCCCAGTGAAGATGGAATTGGACACAGGATCAGCCCTAACTGTCATGAATCGACGAGACTATGAGCGGCTATTCTCACACATACCCTTAAAGGACACGTCCATTGTATTGAAGACATACACGGGGCAAAAGGTCTACCCCAGAGGAAAAATAAGGGTGCCAGTTGAATACAACGGAAAGGAAACACAGAAACTATACATGTATATACTACGAGATGGAGGACCACCATTATTGGGACGTGAATGGATCCGAAGACTACAATTGGATTGGCATTCCATTCTGGCACTAACTGTGACTGACAAAAAAGATGATGACGTCGCACCTGGACGTCTGTCACAAATTCTATCTGACGCGGAAGAGGTGTTCCAACAAGGACTTGGGACTCTAATAGGAGTAAAGGCAACCATAAAGATTGAGGATAACGCAACCCCAAAATTTTTCAAGGCCAGACCGGTGCCATACGCGATACGCCCAGCTGTGGAAGCTGAACTGGAGAGTCTGGAGCGTTTGGGGGTGCTGTCTAAGGTGGACTGGAGCGAGTGGGCCACACCCATCGTTCCTGTAATGAAGAAAGCATTGAGCAGCACGCCTGGGGAGCCAAGGAAGGTTCGCATCTGTGGAGACTTCAAGGTGACTGTGAACCCAGTCCTGCACACAGTACAGTATCCGCTTCCGCGGATAGAAGATATTTTCGCCTCACTATCTGGAGGGAAACGTTTTACAAAGATTGACCTGGCTCAAGCGTATCTACAAATGGAGGTGGAAGAAACATCTAGGAAATACCTCACGATAAACACTCACAAAGGCCTTTACCAGTACAATCGACTGGTATTTGGGGTAGCATCGGCCCCGGCTATGTGGCAGAGGGCAATGGAACAAGTCCTGCAAGGGATCCCGGGGACCCAGTGTTATTTGGACGACATCCTGGTTATGGGCAAAAATGACAATGAACACCTTGTCAACCTGGAACAGGTGCTCACGAGATTGCAGGAATATGGGCTACGAGCCAACCGTCCCAAATGCGAGTTCTTCAGGAGACAAATCTCGTATTGTGGCCACATGATTGATGAGGAAGGGTTGCATAAGTCGCCAGACAAGATTGAGGCTGTAGTCAAGGCTCCAGCACCAGAAAATGTGTCGCAACTGAGGTCGTTCCTCGGGTTGGTGAACTACTACCATAAGTTCTTGCCAAATTTATCTACAATTCTGCACCCACTGAACGCCCTCCTTCAAACTGGTGTAACATGGAAATGGAGTGATGAGTGTAAGCGTGCCTTTCAGGAATGTAAATGCCAAATCACTTCAAAAGAAGTATTGGGCCACTACAACCCAACACTACCGATTCGGTTGGCATGTGATGCGTCACCTTACGGCATTGGAGCGGTGCTGTCACACAAATTCCGTGACGGTTCAGAGAGGCCAATAGCCTTTGCATCGCGCTCGCTAACCTCAGCCGAGCGTAACTATGCCCAGATTGACGGGGAGGCCCTCAGCCTGGTGTGGGGGGTGAAGAAGTTCAATCACTATCTGCACGGGCAGAAATTCACCCTACTGACTGATCATCAACCCCTGGTCTCAATTTTTAACCCAAAGAAGGGCGTTCCGGTGATGACGGCGCAACGGCTGCAAAGATGGTCACTTTTTCTAGGGGCACATCAGTACGACATAGAGTACAAGGGTACGAAACAGCATGGAAACGCTGATGGGCTGTCGCGCCTACCGTTGCCTACGGCGGAAGAAGCACCTGCAGTGGACCCGGTGGAGATATTCCATGCGACCATAGTCGAATGTTTGCCTGTTACAAACGCAAGTATTGAGAAGGAAACCCGAAATGACCCGACACTCTCTCGGGTCTATGATTTGACGGTGAAGGGATGGCCAGCATATGGCGACTCACTGTTGCCAGCATTCTCGCCAAGGAGGGAACAGCTGTCAGTGTGCCGGGGAACCTTGATGTGTGGATCCCGAGTGGTAATTCCACCCAAGTTGAGAGATAGAGTACTCAATGAGCTTCACGAGGGTCCTCTGGGAGGGGTAAAAATGAAGAGCCTAGCCAGGGCGTTTGTGTGGTGGCCGGGAATCGATAAAGAAATCGAGGATATGACCAAGAGATGCACAGGATGCCAGAAGGTCCAAAACGCTCCACCACAGGCCCCGCTACATCCATGGGAGTGGCCCTCATCTCCATGGCAACGGGTACACATTGGTTTCGCTGGTCCATTTATGGACTCAATGTTTCTAATCGCTGTGGACGCCCATTTGAAATGGCCAGAGGTCATTTAAAATGTCCTCCACCACCACGGAGAAAACTATTGCAGTCCTAAGGACCATCTTTGCCAGGAATGGGTTGCCAGAACAGATCTGTTCCGACAATGGCCCACAGTTTGTGTCTGAGGATTTCCAGAGGTTCCTGAAGAATAATGGGGTGAAACATTACACATCTGCCCCATATCATCCAGCCACAAATGGATTGGCTGAGAGGTTTGTTCAGACCTTTAAAAAGGCAATAAAGGCAATGTATAATGACGACATACCACTGCAACACAAGGTGGATAACTTCCTGTTTGCTTACCGGAATGCGACACATGCAGTAACCAACCAAACTCCAGCCGTACTGTTTTTCAACCGGAGACTAAGATGTCACTTGGATTTGCTCAAACCAAACATAAGACGAGATGTTGAGGATAAGCAGTTCCAGCACATAAATGAGAAGCCAACCAGGAGCTTCAAGATAGGGCAACCAGTCTTGGCCCGCGACTACCGAACAGAAAAATGGCAGCCAGGCACGATATGCACACAGCAGGGACCACTAATGTACACCGTGGACGTTGGAGAGAGCATCGTGAGACGCCATGCTGACCAGATTCTAGAGTCACAGGAACAAGCCAAACCTGTACCACAAGCATGTGCACCTGGTAATGAGCCCGAAGTACAGATTGCGTCTACCTCAGAAGCTGGGGTATTGGAAGCTGACGAACCAACCAATGACAATGAGCCAGAATTGACTCCAGCGCCAGAACAGGATACCCGAGAAAGGCGCTATCCAGTCCGGATCAGGAAGCCTCCTCAAAGACTGAACTTATAAATGACTATTTCAGTTGATGTATATATTACTGAGAAAATTGTAATTGTAATTAGTTATTATTTAGTTGTTAAATGAATGTTATGTACTGTTTATCTAAAAGGGGAGGAATTGTTGTGTATGTACCTTTAAGGGAATAACTGGTCTTAGACTGCAGTACCGGCAGTGACCACCCCTGTATAAAAGGCCCTAGCAGCCTTCTGTAGTTTCAGTTTCAAGCTGTCTCTTGTTCAGTAAAGTACCTGTTAAACTGTTCTCCCGAAGTCCGTGTATTATTGAGGCGCGGACTTTACAAATAGTAGTAAGCCTGAGGATTGAGAGAGCTTTAGAAACCAGCAAAGGATGACCAAAAAATTGATAAAAAGGGAGAAATTAGACTACGAGAGTAAACTAGAAAGAAATATAGAAACAGATTGTAAGAGCTTCTACAAGTATGGAAAAAGGAAGAGAGTAGCAAAAGTAAATGTTGGTCCCTTAGAGGCTGAGACAGGTGAAATTATAATGGGGAAAAAGGAAATGGCAGAGACTTTAAACAAATATTTTGTATCTCTCTTCACAGTAGAAAACACAAAAAGCATACCAAAAATAGTGGGGCTCCAAGGGGTTAATAAGAGTGAGGAACTTAAAGTAATTAATATCGGTAGAGAAAAAGTACTTGAGAAACTAATGGGACTAAAAGCCGACAAATCCGCTGGACCTGATGGCCTACATCCTAGGGTTCTAAAAGAGGTGGCTGCAGAGATAGTGGATGCATTGGTTGTGATCTTCCTAAATTCCCTAGATTCAGGAACAGTCCCAGCAGATTGGAAGGTAGCAATTGTAACCCCGCTATTCAAGAAAAGAGGGAGAGAGAAAGCAGAGAACTACAGGCCAGTTAGCTTGACATCAGTCTCGGGAAAATCTTGGAATCCATTATTAAGGAAGTGGTAACAGGGTACCTAGAAAATCATAGTATGATTAGGAAGAATCAACATGATTTTATGAAAGGGAAATCATGGTTAACAAATTTAAGAGCTTTTTGATGTTGTAACTAACAGTGTAGATAAAGGGGAACCAGTGAATGTGGTATATTTGGATTTCCAAAAGGCATTCGATAAGGTGCCACATAAAAGGTTGCTACGCAAGTTAAGAGCTCATGGTGTTGAGGGTAATACATTAGCATGGATAGAGGGTTGGTTAACGGACAGAAAACAGAGTAGGGATAAACGGGTCATTTACCGGTTGGCAGGCTGTAATTAGTGGGGTGCCACAAGGATCAGTACTTGGGCCTCAGCTATTTACAATCTATATTAATGACTTAGATGAAGGGACCGAGTGCAATGTAACCAAGTTTGCTGACGATACAAAGCTAGGTGGGAAAGTAAGCTGTGAGGAGGACACAAAGAGCCTGTAAAGGGATATAGAAAGGTTAAGTGAGTGGACAAGAAAATGGCAGATGGAATATAATGTGGGGAAATGCGAGGTTATTCACTTTGGTAGGAAGAATAGAAAAACAGAATTGTTTTTATTGGTGCAAAACTATTAAATGTTGGTGTTCAGAGAAATGTAGATATCCTCGTACAGGAAACACAGAAAGTTTGCATGCAGATACAGCAAGCAATTAGGAAGGCAAATGGCATGTTGACCTTTATTGCAAGGGGGCTGGAGTACAAGAGTAAAGAAGTCTTGCTACAATTGCTCAGGGCTTTGGTGAGACCACACCTGGAATACTGTACACAGTTTTGGTCTCCTTATCTGAGAAAGGACATACTTGCCTTAGAGGCATTGCAACGAAGGTTCAATAGATTGATCCCTAGGGTGAGAGGGTTGTCTCATTGAGATTGAGTAGATTGGGCCTATATTCTCTGGAGTTTAGAAGAATGGGAGGTGCTCTCATTGAAATATATAAGATTCTGAGGGGGATTGACAGATTAGATGCTGAGAGATTATTTCCCCTGGCTGGCGAGTCTAGAACTAGGGGGCATAGTCTCAGGATAAGGGGTCGGCCATTTAAGACTGAGATGAGGAGGAATTTCTTCACTCAGAGGGTTGTGAATCTTTGGAATTTTCTACCCTAAAGAGCTGTGAATGCTGAGTCGTTGAGCATAGTCAAGGCTGAGATAGATAGATTTTTGGACTCTAGAGGAATCAAGGGATATGGGGATCGGGCGGGAAAGTGAAGTTGACGTTGAAGATCAGCCAGGATCGTATTGAATGGCGATTGAATTGTGCACTAACAATGACAATAAAAGTTGATTTGATTTGATTTGATAGTAGGCTCGAAGGGCCGTATAGCCTACTCCTGCTCCTAATTCTTATGTTTTTATGTTCTCTCCACTTGCCTGGATGAGTGAAGCTCCAACAACACGCTAGAAGCTTAACACCATCCAGGACAAACAGCCCACTTGATTGGCACCCCATCCACCACCTTAAATATTCACTCCCTCCACCACCGGCGCACCGTGGCTGCAGTGTGTACCATCTACAAGATGCACTGCAGCAACTCGCCAAGGCTTCTTCGACAGCATCTCCCAAACCCGCGACCTCTACAACCTAGAAGGACGAGGGCAGCAGGCGCATGGGAACACCACCACCTCCAAGTTCCCCTCCAAGTCATACATCATCCTGACTTGGAAATATATTGCCATTCCTTTATCATCGCTCGGTCAAAATTCTGGAACTCCCTTCCTAACAGACCTGTGGGTGTACCTTCACCTCAGGGACTGCAGCGGTTCAAGAAGGCGGCTCACCATCAGTTTCTCGAGGACACTTCTCGATGGGCAATAAATGCTGGCATTGTCAGCGACACCCACATACCATGAATGAATTAGAAAAAAAATGTTCCTAACCAATACTGGATGCTTTTCAGCATCAGCTTGCTGCAATTCTTATAAGTTGTTTGGCCTGATCATCTCACCTTCATCCTTTGTTTAGAATCAGTTAAAGGTTTCCAAATTTGTACCATATATCATGGATCTTTCAGAGTGGGAGAGGGATGCACAAAATACCTGCTAACATTGTCTCCATTGTCAAATGACTTTCGGAAGCATGTTGCCTTCTCTAAACTCAAGGGGCAGTCTCACCATTTACTGGAAGACTATCTTAGCTGCAAGGATGTCCAAATTTGTTTCCTCCAGGTAGAGAGAAAACTCTGATTTTGATTCTGCAAAGATATACTGCATGTCAAATCAGGAATCTAGTACAAGCAGGAAGTACTCCCAGGATAATTCCAAGAAAGATACACTGGCTACTTCTGGTTGAGGGAGGCATTATTCACCTTCCCTTCCAGCAACAGTCATGAGTCTGCTCAGCCTTCACGTTTAGCAGCGGTTCAGTGCTATTTGACACTGCTTGCAAGCAAGTGACCACATCCACCAGCAGCAGGACCAGTTGCCCCCAGGTCTGCTTTGGAGATGAAACCTGCGTGCGACCTTCGTTCTGCCTGCTAATTACCACGATTGATGCGTGCAGCCCAGCGCTGAGTGTGCTGCTGAGTGGCTGAGCGTCCAGCTAGCTCTATTTAAAGCTAACCTCCACTTTTAAAGGCAGTCTGCACCTCTTAAAGTGGAAGTGCTTGTCAAGACAACTATGACTGAGTAATGGATCAACAGGGCAGAGAAAGGGCACCAAGGTCTCCTGCTGTGAGGCCTCCTCTCCCTCCTCCCTCTGCGAGCAGCTTGTCTTCTTTGCTGCCTCTGCTCCATCTCCATCTCCCTGTCATGCTTCAGTGCAAGGGGGATTGCAAGTGGAGCCTCCATGACTGGGAGCAAGTGTTGTACTCCGAGGCCTTCCAGTAGCAGCCAACGCCTTCCCAATGTTCAGTAGCACTCTCTGCACATTTTAACAACTTCTGAAATCTCTTAGAGCAACCCAGTACTCATACAAACTCTGCAAGAGCCAGTACAAAGGCAATAAACAACTTACTTACAAGTTGGCTGTATCCCTTTATGTAGCGCTGGCGGGGTGTTATGTCGTGCAGCTGAATGCACTGTTCAGGAGAGGGCGTTGAATGGAGGGGCGACATCAAAAAAGGCAGGTTGTCCATCAAATCAGCATTACATGCTGACTGATGACACGATCTACCTACTCGGCATACTACCCACGCTATCACCCTCACCAAGATGGCGAACAGCGCGGGCCACACCGGAAGTGGGTGGAAGCAAAGCGGCACCATTTTTTAAAAAATGATCAAAGCTACCGGCGCTATGGGGTTGAATTTCGCAGCCAACTTTAATCTTTAAGAAATAACTTCACAAACACAGTATTACACAAGTTCATTAAAACCAATGTATTTGAAGAAGGGTCCAACCCGAAACGTCAACTCAAATTTCTCTCCACGGATGTTGCCTGACCTGCTGAGTTTTTCCAGCATTTTCTGTTGTTATATCTGATCGTGTCAGTTTTATCCCTCTATTGCATGAGTTTGGTGGAGATAAAATAAACTGATTAACAGAATAGTTGAACAAATACTTGTGTTAGAATTATTCTGCTTAATGGTCAAACATCAAATTATACCAAAGTTGAAGCATAGTTAGTCTATGATTAGTTCTAGACGTCTCATATATATTACAGTACTCAGTTCTCTGATATCTATCTACATGCAAATAAATAATCTGACTCATTTGTTTGAAATGCTCCTTTGCTTGATATTAACAGGATCAACTCAGAGAATTTTTGATACCATGCATTGTGATAAATGGAAACCGCAAACCTCACATTGTCCACTACAAATTGTATCAGAAAGTGGAACCACTAGTGAAAAATCGTGGTAGCCTGTTTGAAAAATGTTTCCCAGTGAATTTAAAACTTGCTCGCAAGTTAGTGAGGAATTCCTATAAACTGTTGAGTAGTTTTGGCCTCTGGGATGTTGTTGAGGTAAGTGGAACAATACTGTTAATATTTATGTGCAATATATGTGTTTTATATAAATAAAATGAAATCTTAAAAGAAAAACATGCCAAATACCTTTTCATTATCAATAATTAAAGATTGAGTCACATCTTTAGACTTACTTATGGAATATTTGTATTGGAATAAAAATTAATTTTAAGCTATGTTTTTAATCTCTTAAAAGCTGTACTAGATATTAAATTGAGATTTTTACGGTCATCTTGTGAATTAGCTAGCAGTTCTTTATAACTATCACAGTTGCATTTTAGAAATTGTGTTCACGGCAACATTTCACATGTACGGAACATTTCATCAATTTTGCTTCTTGCATTGCTTGATTATTAGAATGTCTTATTGGAAAGGAGTAAACAAGGTATTGTATTTTACATCCTTTCCAGCTTAATTAAAGCTCCATTGATTAAGGTGTAGGCACTTAAACAAAGGACAAATTTGGTCCTTACATAGAGATTCTGGGGCTGAAAATCCTCACCTGCCCCCTAACTCCAACTCCAACAGGAGTGTGCCGGAAGGGCTGTGAATTAGGTCACAATCCCCCAGCCTGTCATTTTGCCACCACAGTTTGTGGTATCCCAGGGCAAGTAATAATTTCTGATAACTTGGGACATATGCCTATGAGGAATATCTTATGCGTGTACTTGGCTATTCATGGGGTTCTTCATTCTATCCCCTTGTTACTGAAGCCTGACGAGAACTGTACTGAACTAGCAAACAGAGAAAAGGCTCTGATTTATATCTCTCTGTCAGGTGGCTCTGCAAATGGAACTATCAATCAATACCTGCTGCAGACACTGACTAAAATGCCAGCTGTAACAAATTCATACCTCTCAGGAGGTCAGCAATTCCAAATGAATAGTGCTCTTTACTTCGCCAGGATAGCAGGCTTCCCCATGGTGCAGGGTGCAATTGATTGCACATATGTCGCTTTGCGGGCACCGCATCTCAGTTCAGAGATGTACCACAACTGGAAGGGATTCCACTCTCAATCCAGCAAGTATGCGACCATACTCAGCGCATCATGCAAGTCAATGCTAGGTATACTGGCAGCAGCCATGATGCCTTCATTCTGCAGCAGTCCGCTGTACCATCAGCATTTGAGCCACCACGACAAACCAGAGGATGGCTACTGGGCGACGAGGGCTATCTGCTGACCACCTGGCTCATGACTCCGCTGCACTACCTAACCACATGTGGGCAGCATGCATATAATGCTGCCACACAAAATATGATAGAGCAGACCATTGGCATCCTTAAACAATGCTTCCGCTGCCTGGACCACTCTGGAGGAGCCCTGCAGTACTCACCAGAGCATGTCTCAACTTTTGTTGTGGTTTGCTGCATGCTCCACAACCTTACCATCATGAGGGCACAGCCCTTGCTATCAGGCATATGGCGGCCAGAGGAGGATGAAGCGGAAGAGGAGGAGGAGGAAGTGGAAGGGAGAAGGCAACCCAGACAGCCCATTTCTGCCCGGGCTGTTCGGGATCGAATCATCTGACTACAGTACCAGTGAACGCAACCCCAATTCACCAATCAACATTAATCCTACACCTTACTTCCCTCTGTTACTGACCATCACAGTGTCCTCTTGGCCACAATGTTACAAAAAAAGCCACCACAAAACAAACATTTCAGACCAATTTTATGAATTACACCATTACAATATTTCAATCAAAAGTCAACTAATCACCCTTGTGCATTCCCTTAGTGCCTGTCCTAGTGCTCCTACGCAGTGCTACCCCAGTGGTTGCAGCATGGCTGGTGGAAGGCTGCTGATTTTCACTTGGTGAGACTGCAGATAGCCTTGCAGGATGACCTCGGCATGGGTGGCAGCAGTCTGGGCTGGCTGGCTAACAGGCAACAGCAAGGGCACTGGTGGAGTGGCAGCAGTGGGAGGACGAATGCTGTCATCCTGAGAGAGGACAGCAGGTTCGTCCTCCACGGAGCTACTGCCACACCCCCAGGGCAGCGCCTCAGCAATCCTAGTAATCTGCTGGAAACAGATTGTTGGACTGCTGTGACACCCTGCAAGCCCCTTTTAACACTGGTAAACCAAGCCATGATGGCAGGTGTCTGTGCTTGCATGGCAGCATGCTGAGCTTTCATGAATTCAGTCTGAGCTTGCATTGCAGCACTCAGACATTGGGTGGATGCTGCTTGTGCTGCAGTGGAAGCTGAGACATTGGCCATCAGATGCCGCATGATGGTTGGGTCCGCTAATGGATCTGCCCACCCCTTCCGCGCTCTGTGCAAAGTTGGTGCTGGACTCCTCCATGCTCCTTGACATTGTATAGGATTACATAGGATATATGGCACAGGAACAGGCCATTCAGCCCAACCAGTCCATGCCGGCGTTTATGCTCCACTCGAGTTTCTTCCCGTCTTTCCTCATCTAAATCTATCAGCATAACCCTCTATTCCCTTCTCCCTCATATGTTTGTCCAGCCTCCCCTTAAATGCATCTATACTATTCGCTTCAACCACTCCACATTCTCACCACTCTTGGGTAAAGAAGTTTCTTCTGAATTCCCTATTTGATTTCTTGGTGACTATCTTATATTGATGGCCTCTAGTTATGCTCTTCCCCACAAGTGGAAACATTCTCTCTATATCCACTCTATCAAAACCTTTCATAATTTTAAAGACCTCTATTAGGTCACCCTTCTTTTTTCAAGAGAAAAGAGACCCAGCCTGTTCATCCTTTCCTGACATGTATACCCTCACATTTCTGGTATAATCCTTGTAAATCTTCTCTGCACCCTCTCCAGTGCCTCTATATCCTTTTTATAATATGGCGACCAGAACTGTATGCAGTACTCGAGGTGTGGTCTAACCAAGGTTCGATGCAGGTTTAGCATAACTTCCTTACTTTTCAATTCTATCCCTCTAGAAATAAACCCTAGTACTTGGTTTGCTTTTTTATGGCCTTGCTAACCTGCATCGTAACTTTTAGTGATTTGTGTATTTGTACTCCTAGATCCCTTTGTTCCTCTACCCCACCCAGACTTGCACCCTTCAAGTGATAAGTGACCTCCCTATTCTTCCTACCAAAATGTAATACCTCACGTTTATCTGTGTTGAACTTCATTTGCCAATTATATGCCCATTCTGCAAGTTTATTAATGTCCTGCTGCAACATCTGCAGACATGGGACAGCTTCCACTTAAACATCGATGACATTCAGCTCTACCTCTCTAGCACCCCTCTTGACTCTTCCACTGCTGCATCTGTGCTCCAGTCTGGGGTGAGCCATAATTTCCTCCTGTTAAACATTGAGAAGACAGAAGCCATTATCTTCGGCTCCCAACACAAACTAAATAACCTTGCCACCAATTCCATCCACTCCTCGGTCACTGTTTCTGGCTGAACCATACTAGTAGCAACCTCAGTGTTCTATTCAACTCCATATCCTCTCCATCACAGAGAACGCCTACTTCTACATCCGTAACATCGCCTGCCTCTCCCCCTACTTCAGCCCATCTGTTGCTGAAAATCTCATCCAAGCCTTTGTCACCTCCAGACTTCACTATCCAGTGCTGTCCTGATCAATTTCACATCTTCCACTCTCCATAAACTTCAGCTCATCCAAACATCTGATGCCCATATATTTTTCAGTTCTCACCCATCACCTCTGCTTTTCCTGCCCTACATTGGTTCTCAGTCCTCCAACACCTCAAATTTAAAATTCTTATCCTTGTGTTTTAATCCCTTCATTGCCTCACCCCTCCCTATCTCTAATCTCATCCAGCTCTACAAACCCCTATTGTGCATCTACCCTCCCTTCGTCCCACCATTGGAGTCCATGCCTCCAGCAAACTTGTCCCCATGCTCTGGAATTCCCTCTCTAAATCCCTCCATCTCCACCTCTCCTCCATTAAGATACTCTTAGAACCCACCTCTTTCACCAAGCATTTGGTCACCCCTCCTAATATCTCCTTCTTTGGTTTGACATCCATTATTTTTGATTGTACGTGAAGTGCTTTGGAATGTTTTCTACCGTAAAAGTGCTATATAAATGCAAATGATCATTGTAGTAGCCCTAGGACGTTACTGCAGGACTTCCTCAAGAAAGTGTCCTTCACCGACCAACCTTAGCTGCTTCATCAAAAAAGAATTGCAATGTGCATGGGTGATGATGCCCTGTGTCTAGTTGATTGCAGAGAAGGTTGGTGTGGATGTTGGTGCTGGTGTGATCGGCGATGCTGGTGTTGGGGCTGATTGTGGTGGAATTCTGAGGACCAAGGTGAGATTTTTTCAAGGGCATACTGATGAAATAGATGGCAGGTGAGGTTGAGATGACAGAAGCGATCTGTCAATGGTGAGAGAGGTTATTCCAATGAGGTGACAGTGGATAGAGAGATTACTCCAAACACTTGCTAGCTGCATAAAGGTCAATTTGTCTTCTAAATGCGGTAAGCAACAGCTTCTAACCTTGGAAGGCGAAGACCTGTGAAATGGAAGCTTTCATAGACCATTTACAGCTGTCAGGTTAGTAAATCATTCCATGCTGACACAACACCCAACCTACTTACCTGATGTGATCCCCGCACTCCAGGAATCTCGTGGAAAAACTGGTAAAATGTTAAGTACGTGGTAAAATGGTGCTTAAGTACCCTTTAACAAGCCTTTAAGTATCTAAATTGGCTGATCCGCTGCTTGGTGTTGGGTCTGTTCAGGGATGACGGACCCGACACTTGGGAAACTGACAAGGAGGTGGGTTTACAGCGGAATACCGACCCGCTGTCAATAATTTTGATTTTGACAATGAACCCACCTCCAAATCCGCACTCTGAGCGCCAACAGCAGCAGAGGAGCACTACAACAAGGCACCTGCCTTTGCAAGATTGGTCATCAAGAGGACCATTGGGGTCTTAAAGGGACACTTTTACTGCCTGGACAAGTTGGGAGGAGCTTTACAGAATGGTACAGATTGTGTGTCATGTATAGTTGTAGCCTGCTTTACCCTTCACCATACAAAAAGAGCTGGACTTTGACATTACTCACAAGGAGGCTGTAGCTTCATCGGAGACAGAACTACATGGAGGAGAGCATCACAGTAACTAGCACTTAAAAGACTCCTCAGTGACTGCCACAAGGAGCATTAGAGCACATCCCATCACTGAAGTCTTCTCTGTGCAACAGTCTACCTTTGACACCAAAGCTTACCAGCTTCTCCCTACTTTCAAATAAAAGGACATTCCCTCAATCCACTACCCATCCTACAATGTGACAATGCATTCATCTTCGCTTGGGTCTGCTGCAGATCCCAATTAAGTTGCCACACGTTTCATTGGTGCATGTAATAAAGACAAAGCTTCCTTAATGTTGTTGCAAATGAGAACTGTAGCCTCCAGATTCACCCAGCAGTTGCCACACATGTTCAGAGACTAACCTCAAAGCCGATGTGATCTTCCTCAAACATCCGAAGCTATAGGCAGCCTTCTCCTCAGCCTCCACTAGGAAGGTGGCACATTCTCATCTACTACCCATTCCTCCAGCTCCCTTATGCCCTGTGAATCACCCGATGCCACATCCTCACTAACACAATTTATTTTCACCTGGGATGGCGGAGGAGAATCTCCCATGTTCTCTTCACGTTTGGCAATTTCTGTGTTTATTTCTATTTGAAAATTTGTTAATTTATCAGTTAAAAAAATCAGTAGAAATTGAAAAATAATAACCTTATTAATACACTAACAGTTAAAAGGGAATAGTTATCTACGTGAAGATCTGTGTTACAACACATTTTTTTAGATAGAAAGAAAGAACTTGCAATTATATTGACTTAACGGGTCTTTCACAATGACACGGTGCTTCACATCCAATTAATTACGTCAAAGCAGAATGACCATGGTTATTCAGGCAAATGCAGCAGTGTTTTGTAAACAGCAAGGTCCCATAAACAGTAATGAGATTAACAACTATAATATTTTTTGGTGGTGGTTGTGATTAGAGTAATTGGCCAATATATTAGAGGAGGGCTAAATGTGTATGTTCTTACTTACAATTTACTCCTCAGATCAATAGGGTTTGTAACGTTGAATGTCAAATCTTACAGATTTATTACTTATGCAATAACTAAGCATACAGTTAACAGCAGACAAAAACCTTGCGAGTTTAGTCAGCGGACTCAAACACATTACAGTTCTGAGCTCGGTATACAGGCTGCAGACCTTAATCGAATGGTCTGGGGTCCATGTACAGTACATAGTCATAGGGTGAAAAATTGAGTCACGCCCCCTTTGGGGCGCTAACTTCTTTTAGCGCCCTGAAAAAATTAGCACCCCCGCGGCCAAAATTGAATGGTAGCACCCCAAGAGGGAAGCGGGGCGCTACTGGAAGCGCCCCGCCTCCCTCTTGGGGTGCTGCGAGGGAATATCACGGTGCTACATGCCGCAGTAGGTCGCATCGCGGTACGGCAGACCTTCCTCCCCTTCTTAAAGGGGAGTGGCCTTGCGCAGCGCAACCCAGGGCCCAGCTGGGCTACCGGGGATCGGAGTGCTGGCAAAAGACCCCAGCACTCTGTGGGGGGGCTTCACAGAAGGCCGGGGATGGCAATGTGGGCAGGTGCTACAGGCGGCCAACAACAGAAATGGCCGCCCGCCACCTCGCCTTTAATTAGCACCATCCCGGCTATAGGTAGGCCCCCCTGACCCCGTCAGACATGGCGTCCGTTGGTAAATCAGGGGGTGCTACCGAAGATCGTGGTCGATGCGCGAGCGGGGCGCTGCATATGGCGATGACGTCATCACCGGCGGCACAGCACCACGGGGCGCTAACATTTACCGCCGCTGCTAACCTCCCGCTGAATTTCGCGGGAGGCGTTGGCAGCGCCACGTTCGGGCACTAGTTGCTTTGCACCCTGTTAGGCGCAAAGCAACCACATTTTTCCCCCTATAGAGTCATAACGGTACAGAAGGTGGCCATTTGGCCCATCGAGTCCATGCCGGCTCTCTGTAGAGCATTCCAGTCAGTCCCATTTTCCCGCTCTATCCCCGTAGTTCTACATAGATCGTTAAAATGTCATGGACTGGTACAGAAAATAATAAAAAAAAGACAAATGGAATGCTGGCTTTTATATCTAGAGGACTAGAATACAAGGGTGTAGAAGCTGTGCTACAGCTATACAAAGCCCTGGTTAGACCACTCCTGGAGTACTATGAGCAGTTCTGGGCACCACACCTTAGGAAGGATATATTGGCCTTGGAGGGAGTGCAGCGTAGATTTACCAGAATGATACCTGGTCTCCAAGGGTTAAATTATGAGGAGAGATTATACAAACTAGGGTTTTATTCCCTTCAATTTAGAAGATTAAGGGGTGATTTGATTGAAGTTTTCAAGATATTAAGGGGAACTGATAGGGTAGATAGAGAGAAACTATATCCACAGGTTGGGGAGTCTAGGCCTAGGGAGCATAAGCTAAAAATTAGAGCCAGGCCTTTCAGGAGTGAAGTTAGGAAACACTTCTACACGTAAAGGTTGGTAGATGTTTGGAATTCTCTTCTGTAAATGGCAATTGATGCTAGGTCAATTGTTAATTTTAAATCTGAAATTGATAGATTTTTGTTAACCAAAGTTATTGAGGGATATGGTGCAAAGGCGGAACAGGCTTGAGGGGCTAAATGGCCTACTCCTGTTCCTATGAATCCCAAGTATCTGTTCCAACACCCACTTTTTCTTACTCCTTCTATGTGACAATCCACATGTTTCTGAATTACCTAATACAACTCCATATAAGATTAATTTTAATGAGCTTCTTCCCTTGTCCCTTATCAGTAACTTTAGTTTCAACAAGACCTTTTCCATAGAAAACTCTCCAACTTTGTTATCTTATTGATAGTTTCACTCTTGTTGCTATTCTACCAAATGAAACTTCTAATAAATCTATACCATTACATACCAATCTTTTGCTTCAAGGATGATTTATTCACAAATGTATCCTTCTGCAGAACTCTTCTATAGCAGAGGGGTCAAAAACCAGGGGGCACAGATTTAAAGTAATTGGAGGAAGGTTTAGAGGGGATTTGAGGGGAAATTTCTTCACCCAGAGGGTTGTGGGGGTCTGGAACTCACTGCCTGAAAGTGTGCTGGAGGCAGGAACCCGAACCACATTTAAAAAGTACTTGAATGTGCACTTGGGATGCTGTAACCTGCAGAGCTACGGACCAAGAGCTGGGACGTGGGATTAGGCTGGATAGCTCTCTGTTGGCCGGCACAGACACAATGGGTCAAAATGGCCTCCTTCCGTGCTGCAACTTTCTATGATTCTAAGAACTAACTTGTTATCAATTGATTAAAGTTGCACTGGAAAGTTCTACAGTATGCATTGGAATGTTTTTTAATTAGGTTATTGTCTAAGCTTTATTTTCAGTCTTAATTCAACACTTCAGTGGTCACTGCATCTAAATTGACTTATACTCCCTCATTTAACATGTAAAACCAAAAGTTACTATTACTACATTATAAAGATATCAATAGCAGTATAACATTAGCAGACTTCAGGAATCCTTTCCTTACAAGTACAATATATTGCAAACTATTATCTAAGTCTGATGTGCAATTTCTGGTTTATTTGATTCACCACAAAATCAATTAGAATTACAAATGGCTCTGCATATTTTGTACTACTTGCTTATGGTCCATTTATCTATCTACAAAGATGACTACTTAAAAAAAAAATGCGAACAAGATTTGTCTAATATCATACAGAATACACAGGGATCATGGATACCTGTGGCTGACATTTTTCAAATGAAGCAACTTTTGATACAAATATAGGTAGAATGAGTCTAATTTTAAATATATATTTTTTTTGCTTTTTATTTGACGTTGCAGTTAAGTGATGGAAATGCAATTCAACCTGTCCAAGATATGCAGCAAAACATCTTCCCTGTTATCCACCGCAAGTACGTTTATTACTTTGTATCGAAGCAGAATAGAGACAAATTTATTGAAAATCCATTCAAGTATATCTGCCAGCCTAAACCCAGGCCTGTTGTGCCCATCAAGATTGCCATTGTAGGACCACCAAAGTCTGGAAAGACCACTGGTAGGTGAAGAATTTAGAACCAACTTTGTGTTTAAATATAGCTAGAAGTAATACATATATTTACTGATCTATCTGTGCATATTGGCCCGGATCTTGGTCTCAGCGACAAAGGAACGACTTTCACCGTTCACTTCGCTGACTTTTCACAGGCTTGTCAGTGGAGATTTTCACTAACCCAGCATCTATTTCAGTGTGGCACCCTCTACAGGGGAGCTGTGGCATATGTGAACAGGGCATGAAGCAGCAAACTCTTCAACCAATCAGATTGACAAATCCTCATTGAGAAACGCAGGGCTGGATTTTGCCAATGGGGAGCTTTTGGAGGCGGGACTCCCACTTGTCGGGTTTTAGTCCCGCCTCCATCAACTTCTGGCCAACTCATGCTATTTTCCCTTGATTGACCTTGTTAAGCCCTCCCAGCGGGCTTAGCAGGCCAATTAAGGGAAAGCCGGTTACAGAGAACGTCAACATATGACGTTTCATCTGACAAAAGTGTTTGACAGATGAATTGTCATCATTTGACAGCTCTGTGAAGCTGTCAAACATTGACATTCTCTGTAGTTTGATGAGTTCTTGAATTCAAGACTCATCAAATCTCTTTATTTAGCAGAAATTAGATGGTTGCTGCATTGGAGAATGCAGCGGCCATCTGTCATCTCTGCCGCGGAGGTGCATGACTCTCCGCATATCCAACTCTTGAAGCCTGCAGGAAGAAACAAAGATAAGTAAACTTTTACTAACACTTTCCACTTACCTCACATACTCACTTCTCCATACTTGCACCCATCATTTACCTTCACATCGCACTTTTGCACCCCTCTGATCCCCGCAGACCCACTACTCACGTTGGTGATCCTGGCGGGGTTCACAGCCTTCGGGAAGCCCGCACTTGTGTGGGTAAAATGGGGATAATCCTCTTATCTACCTGTTAACTAATCCCCTTCCAGCCTCCAAGGAGACGGGACCCGGCGTGGGTCGGCTACCCGCCTCCTGGCGAGATGGCACGGAGGCGGGTTGGGCACCCGCCCCCAGATTCTGCCATTTTCACTGCAGTCCCGCCCCCAAACCCGCCTCCCCAGGGCTGGCAAGATCGCGCCTGCAGTGTCCAAACCAGGAAGTATAAAGCAGGAAATATAAATTCGATTTAAATCATGGACAGAAAGTGAAATAAAGATTGGGAAATACAGATAAGAACATAAGAAATAGGAGCAGGAGTAGGCCATTTGGCCCTTCGAGCCTGCTCCGCCATTCAATGGGATCATGTCTGATCTTCTGCCTCAATTCCATTCACCGGCCTTATCACCATATCTCTTGATGCCCTTACTAGTCAGAAATCTGTCGACTTCTGTTTTGAATACACCCAATGACTGAGCCTCCACAGCCCTCTGGGGTAGAGAATTCCAAAGATTCATCACCCTCTGTGTGAAGAAATTTCTTCTCATCTCAGTCCTGAATGGCCTACCCTTTATCCTGAGACTGTGGCCCCTGGTTCTAGACTCCCCAGACAAGGGAAACATTCTCCCAGCATCCACCCTATCAAGCCCTGTAATAATTTTGTATGCTTCAATGAGATCCCCTCTCATTCTTCCGAATTCAAGAGAATACAGGCCTAGTTTACTCAATCTCTTCTCATATGACAGTCCCGCCATCCCAGGAATCAATCTCGTGAACCTTCGTTGCACTCCCTCTATGGCAAGTATATCCTTCCTTAGGTAAGGAGACCAAAATTGTACACAGTACTCCAGGTGTGGTCTCACCAAGACCCTATATAATTGGAGTAAGACTTCTTTACTCCTGTACTCAAATCCTCTTGTAATGAAGGCCAGCATACCATTTGCCTTCCTAATGGCTTGCTGCACCTGCACATGCACTTTCAGTGACTCATGTACAAGGACACCCAGGCCCTTTTGAGCATCTGCATTCCCCAATCTTTCACCATTTAGGAAATACTCTGCCTATCTGTTTTTTCTACCAAAGTGGATAACTTCACATTTATCCACATTATAATCCATCTGCCATGTTCTCGCCCACTCACTGAGCCTGTCGAGATCCCCTTGAAGCCTCTTCACATCCTCTTTGCAACTGACACTGCCACCTAGCTTTGTGTCATCAGCAAATTTGGAAATGTTTCATTTGGTCCCCTCATCCAAATCATTGATATAGATTGTGAATAGCTGGGGCCCAAGCACCGATCCTTGCAGTACCCTACTAGTCACAGCCTGCCATCCTGAAAAAGACCTGTTTATCCCTACTCTTTGTTTTCTGTCTATTAACCATTTCTCAATCCATGCTAGTATATTACCCCCAATTCCATGTGCCCTAATTTTGTTCACCAACCTCTTGTGTGGGACCTTATCGAAGGCCTTCTGAAAATCCAAATACACCACACCTGCCGGTTCCCCTTTATCTACTCCACTAGTTACATCCTCAAAAAACTCTTTTAAATCACCAACATTAATTTTCTTCTGAGGGAATAAGACTCCATACCTTTAAAATTAATTTTTCAGCACAGTGCCAGAGAGGCTGTTCAACAGTAATTCTTACTTATTACACCGTTAATAGCTCACTTACCCCTGAATGCACCAGCCCTAACCTTTTCATCCATTTTTAGTGCGGAACTAGTGGGCAAGTACCCAAGTTCGTGCTGTTGCAGTCATTTCAATCCCGAGTCTATCGGCGAGGACTGCAAAAGCACCCTGTGGAGGAGCGGGATATCTCTCTAACAGCTACTTCCGGATTTCCAGGTTTAATTGCGCATGTGCGGACGCCAGAAGTTGCAGTCAGGTTTACCCTGTTATTGATGGCAAATGCTGATAGCCTCACCATTATTACCGCAAAATCCGGGCCAATATTATCAAAACTGTGACCTCAAAATTGCTTTTGTGGTGATGTCGGTGTTTACATTGAAGTATACAGAGTCAGTGGGAGGGTGCCTCGTTAGTAGCGAGTAGGTGGGCCCAAACAGTTTTTGGGCACATCTTTGACACACACCTGTCCATGCTGCCAGAAACGAAGGCCTTGTTCCACCCTTGGAGAGGACAGTTGCCCAGGACTCCCAGCCCTGGCAATCGTTCTATTGGCCTCCTGAGCAAGGGTCCATTATGGCTGGATTGTTTGCTGCAGAAGTCTGGCATTTGCAGACTCCTGTTGCAGGGAAAGAAAAAATGTTTTTTTGGCTAACCAGTTGACTTATGTTTTGTGTTGATTCGGTATTAAACTTTTTCGCCGTAATTACTGAATCAGAGCCAAGACCATAACTGGGCTGCTCATTGAACTCGAGTTTATGTGCGATTCCTAGCAGCAGATCTTGTGATGCAGCACTGGCGGCCTCGGGATCCTCCAACACACGGATGGGGTCTGTACGGCTTTGGGAGTACTCCACCAGTATCCTTATGAAACAAGGGGTCTTCACAGTTCAGGCAATTCTTTCACAGGTAAAGTGGGGTTTCACAGTATCTCATTAGAACCAACTGGAGCCGCAGGGTCCTGTTCACATTCTAGCCTCTAGAGAGAGCCCTGCACCAAGTACTGTATTGCTGGATAGATTGTTGAATATACATTTTTGAATTAAACTATCAGGGCAACAATCATCAGAAAAATTGAAGTTTGTTCCAATCAACCTGTATCTGCCTTATGTTGCAGTGGCCAGGAGGTTTGCCAGTGAGCTTGGACTTCAACGCATTTCAACAGGAGAAGCTGTTCGCACAGTTCTGTCCATTCAGAGCAAGACTGAGTTGGCTGTTAACATTAATAAACATCTCAAAAAGGGTTTGATAGTGCCAGATGAATTTGTTGCAAAATGTCTAGAAGTGGTCTTGATGGATGTTGTATGTAACACCAGAGGGTATGTTTCAAGTATTTCTAAATTCTATATATCTATCTATATAATATATATATATATATCTGTAAAACCTTACTTCCTATTTTCACACTTTTGTGTCAACTTTTCCATTATAAACTCCTATGCCCGCATTTAAAAAGGAAAAGCCCCAGGTCAACTGGTTCTTATTATATTACCATGTAATTACAGGCTCTGGCATTAGGTTGGGTGGGGGGGGGGGAGGCGCTGTATTATCTTTTCCTCATTCAAAGGCCTAGAAATTGGGCTGCATAGAGCCCATTTTATCAGGTGCTATGCAAACTTCTAAGGCTCCAAAATAGGGGGCAGGAAGTGTGCCACACTTCTGGATAAGGACAAACAAGAGGTGTTCTATACGGAGGCATTAGGTAATTTGCATATGCATGTTCGAGGTCCCCGCTCCAACATTGATTTGCTCTGTTTGCCCCAACTGGATGCTGAGCCGTTGAGTATATTCAAGGCTGAGATAGAAAATTTTTTGGACTCTCGGGGAATCAAGGAATATGGGGATTGGGCGGGAAAGTGGAGTTGAAGTCGAGGATCAGCCATGATCTTATTGAATGGTGGAGCAGGCTCGAAGGGCCGTATGGCCTACTCCTGCTCCTAATTCTTATGTTCTTATATTCAAAGGCAGCCAGCGCCATCGCAGGCTGCACTCGGAAACCAGTCCTATGGAACACCTGCAACAAAGAAGGTAAGGAGCGCTCCCCGACCCCACATTAAAGGACCCTTCTGGTCGCTCCTGCTCCCAGCCCCAAGATCCCTCACCCCTGATCTCCATCTGCCCCCAGCCCCAACTCTTGATCTTCCACAACACTGACCTCAAAATGCCCCAACCCAGGCTCTAACCGAAGCCCCAATCCCATGGATCGCTGCCACTAACCCCCTCCCCAGACTACTGATCTCCCCCAGCTACTGATCTCCACCACCCCCCCCCCCACTACCTTCCCTCGACCTTTATGTAACTTTATGCTTCATCTGAAATATGAGTAGCATTTTATCAACTCAGACAATATTTTCTGGTTAAGTTTAAACCCATAATCTATTTTCTTTATATATTTTATTTTTACAGATTTGTCCTAGATGGATATCCAATAACCAGACGGCAAATTGATCTAATGAACATTCGTAGAATAATACCTGTTAGGATTATAGAGCTGCAAGCAGATATAAGAGAGATTTTGAAGAGAGGTCTCATTGACAAAAAGTCACCAGACAGGTAACAAACAGCACAAGCTTTAGACATGAAGCGCCTATGACAACTACTATGACACGTGGCTATAAATGTCAGGAAGGTGTAAAGTATAGATTAGATGATACTCAGACCCCTAAGTATATACCGTGCCGAATTACATTCACAAACATTGCCTGTGGTGCCCTCTAAATCCCTGGCCTTTTCTGCCATTATAGGTTATCCTATAATGCTCAACTCCAAACATACTCACACTCTTCTCCCCCAGCACTTTAAAAAATATTTCTTCTTAGGATGTCGGTGAAGGCAGTATTTATGGCCCATCTTCAGTTGCCCTGAGTACATTGAGATGAGAGTCAGCCACATAGTGTGGGACTGCAGTCCAGACTTGGCAGAAATGGTAGGTTCCCTTGCCTGAAGGACATTGGTGAACCAGTTGGGTTTTTGCGACAATCCAGCAGCTTTCATGGTTATTTTCGGGTGTGCAAATTACCAGATTTATTAAATTTAATTTCACACCTTGTCACGGTGGAATTTGAACTCACACCTGTTGGGTTACTAGTCCAGTACCATATCCATGTGTTGCTGCTGAAGGCTTCAATTTATTTTTCTGTGGAGCACCCAGAAATGACTCTGCCTCCATCTGGGAAAAAAACAGAAAATTAACACAATAGGTCCAAGATCCTTATGGGCCACTTGTTTGATCAGAGTGCCAAACTATTTGATGCATTTAACCCCAGAACTTAAATGTCATGGCTGTAGATGTCTTTGCATCCAGGTCACAGAATCTCTCAAAACCTTTGGAAGGTTCATCTTGACAACCTCACTTGAAACTGCTACCAAGGGAATCTGGGCTGATAAATGCTGCAATCTAGTGTCACTACCATAAAAGATTAAGGGGGGAAAATTCAGTATCGCCCCATATGGGGCGCCATTACTGGTGGTGCGCAAAGTTTAGCGCCTGGCGCTAATTATCGCCTCCGACAGCAAACTTGGCTTTTATCGCCCCTGGAGTTGATTGGAGCGCTAAATCAGGCGCTACACACCTCTCTTAAGGCGCTACGGCCGAGGAGCGAGGCGCTACCTCAGAGGACGGGCGCAGCGCAGGTGCTGTCAGTTAGCGATTGAACACAGACACACTGGCGCCGGTCAGTTCTTAAAGGGGAGGGTCGATCTTGCTCTGCAGCCACACCCTGCTCATTGGAGCCTTGAATCTCGGCCTGGGCAGACCTGTGGCTAAATCTAGCAGCCAAACACTATGGAAAGGGCCAGGGAGCGAGCACAGCGCTTCTGCGAGCGGGCTTTGGAGGCTCTGGTTTGCGGGGTGGAGTGCAGAAGATCCATTCTGTACCCAGAGAGTGGCAGGAGGCCTTTGCCACGCGAGTACAGAAGAGTGTGGAGGGAGGTGGCTCAGAGAGCGTCCTCAAGCAGCATGGTGCCTAGGACCCATCTCCAATGTAGGAAAAAGTTCAACGACCTCACTCGGGTCGTCAGGGTGAGTGCCTTTTTTTCAAAACCTCTTCATCCCTCCATCTCAACCTCACTTTATGGCCAGAGGGGCTTGAAAGCCCCAATGCCCAACACTCATCCAACATCTATGGCCCTTTCATCAAACACACACGCACATTCCACACTTTGCATACAGTAAGGGCTATTCAACCATGGGAGGCATTTCAGGCAAGACCATGGCTGCATATTTACTCAGACGCCGTCCTTTTTCTTGCAGGCCAAGCTGTCTCATAATAGGAGACAGCAGCA
Source organism: Somniosus microcephalus (assembly GCF_052327205.1). NCBI lineage: Eukaryota > Metazoa > Chordata > Chondrichthyes > Squaliformes > Somniosidae > Somniosus > Somniosus microcephalus. The sequence goes on along the minus strand of NC_140995.1, from coordinate 205,099,685 downwards.
ACGGACCGGTGAAGGGCGGCCTCAGCTACAACCCCTCAACGATCTTGAGGAGCGCGTCCACAGGATTGTGGCAAGCCGGGTGACTGGTCCCATCGCCACCGGAGACGCCGACCCCGTTCTGGACAGCAATGGTAAGGTCATCACTTTTTTGTTCTCTCTCCTTCCACTTGTTCCTCACAACAGCAGCCTTTGACACTTTTAATCCAAATCACTAAATCGCTGCACTCACGCCTCCCTTCCTGTCCTCACGCTAAAGCCACTCTTGTACTTCCCTGCTTTCAGATGGTGATTCACCAGGTGAGGAGACAGGCCCTCAAGCTGCCAGTGAGAGTGAAGCTGAAGGCGAGGAGGGAGAGGAAGCCGGACCATCAGCACCACCCTCTACCGAGGCAGCCCATGCCCACACTGGGAACACGCCTTCCCTGGAGGGGAGCAGGGGGGAACAGTCTGATGAGGGCAAAGCTCCAGGACCCAGCGGGCTGCAGCAACGCGATGGGAGTAGGGAAGCTCGGGGGCCTTCTCCCCGGAGGGAGAGTATGGCTTTGAGCCCTGCTGCACTGGATGCAGAGGAGGAGCGGGTCCTCGCTGAAATGAGCGCCCAGGCGGAGCACAGGCACACTGAGCTCATGGCTGCAGTGGCAAGGTTGCCCGAATCCATTGAATCACTGGCAAGGAGTGTGGAGCACTTCACTGTAGCACAGGTGGCTGCCACACAAATGCTTAGTACTGCAATGCAGTCAGTGGCTGGTCTCATGCAGATGCAGATTGAAGCCACACGAGCACTGACTGCGGCCACCCTCGCTGGATCGGGCACATTTCCCTGGGGCTCTCACCGCGCCGCAGCAGGCCAGCTTTCTGTGCTCCATCAGATTGCTCTGGATGCTGAAATGCTGCCCTGTGGGAGTGCCAGTGTGTTGGTCGAGCAGGGAGTTGCTGTCCTCTCTCAAGATGACAGCATTCCTGCTGCCACCACTGGCACTTCTCCACTGCAGTTGCCACCACCTGTAGGACAGACTGCTGCCGCCCATGCAGAGTTGATGCAGTCAGCAACCGGGCCCTCCAGGCCCAGAGCTGGTCCAGGCCGTCCCTCAAGGGCATCTGCAGTCTCAGTTTCTGACACTCAGCAGCCTTCCCCCAGCCTTGCTCCAGCCACTGGGGTCCCATTACGGAGGAGCTGCAGGGTGGGAAGGGGGGAATTTCACAAGGGAAGCAGATCACCCTCGAAGGGCAAAAAGTAGGTGTGACAAAATGTTTTTCATTGTTTTATTGAAGGCCAAGGTTCGTGGTCAAATTTTTGTAACTGTTTTGGACATTGTCTCCAGGTTGTGAGAGCCAGTTATGTGAATGACTGCTTTTTTTTGTTTCTTTCTATTACTTTGTCATGTGGAAATGAGACACACAGAGTTTGTGAAATAAAGAAGTGTCTGTATTCAAAATGTACATGTTTGGTCTTTGCAATCATTGTTGCCTTGACCGGCTTAGGGGTTGCGGGATGGTTTCATTCAGGTTGTTTGAATGGCAGAAGCCATTTCCTCAGAGGGGTCCTAGAAGCGACTTGCTATGAGCCTTTGATGGACGGCCCTTCCACTTTGTGCTTCCCTCCCGCCTTGGTGCTGCTGATGATCATCCTCCTCATCTTCCTCCTCCTCTTCCTCCTCCTCCTCTGCTGGTGCGCCAATGCCTGGTGGCATTGGCTGGGTCCTGAGGATTGCAAGGTTATGCAGCATGCAGCACACAACAACGAAGTGGGAGACTCGCTCAGGCGAGTACTGAAGGGCTCCTCCAGAATGGTCCAGACAGCGGAGCCATTGCTTGAGCATGCCGATTGTGCGCTCAACGATGTTCCTGGTAGCTTGATGGCTCTCGTATCGTAGCTCAGCAGGGGTTCTGGGCGAACGGAGCGGTGTCATCAGCCAGGTGCACAGAGGATATCCCTTGTCCCCGAGAAGCCAACCTCCTGGGTGATGCGGTGCCTGGAAAAGGTCTGCCACAGAAGTCTGGCGCAGGATGAAGGCATCGTGGCTGCTGCCAGGAAAGTGGGCATTGACAGCGAGTATCAGCTGTCTGTGGTCACAGACCAACTGGACGTTTAAGGAATGGAAGCCCTTTCGGTTGCGGAAATCCTCGGTATTCTCTTGCGGCGCCCACAAAGCCACATGTGTGCAGTCAATGGCGCCCTGCACCATGGGGAAGCCCGCTATCATCGCAAAGCCCGTTGCGCGTTCTTGCTGCTTGTCCGGGGTCATGGGGAAAGAGATGTACTCTCGTCTCCTTTTAAAGAGGGCATTTGTTACCTGACGGATGCAGCAATGCACCGCGAACTGGGAGATATTGGCAATGTCCCCAGTAGCTGATTGAAATGAGCCGGTGGCATAAAAGTTGAGAGCCACTGTTATCTTCACTGCCACTGACAGAGACGTCCTGCTCCTCAGTTGAGGCTGCAGATCTGGCTGAAGCAGGTGGCAGAGCTCAGTGACCACCTCCTTGCTGAAGCGCAGCCTTCGCAAACACTGCTCCTCAGACATATTAATGTAGGAGAACTGTTGGTGAAAAACCCTGGGAGGGTAAGGTCTCCTGTACCGAGGCCTGTTGGCCCTCCTCCATCTGGCCATGATTGCCACTCTCTCTCTGCGTCTCTGTGCCCTCCGAATGTGATGGAGAAGGACGACGTTCCCATCCATTGCAGCCCCCATAGTATCTAGGCAATCAAAGTTATGAAGGTCAAAAAGCAAAGTACCTGCAAAGTTATGGTCAGAAGCCATAACTATCTAAGACAGCGTTGATTCAATGCAGAAGTCTCTCTTTCTCACTTTGTCTCTCTCAAAATCTCTCTCTCTCAGAACGAGTGGTGCAAAAATGGCTACCACACAAAAGCCAGGAAGAGGCCCCCTTTAAATAGCGCCCCCCCAGCCCCACAGCGACTGGGAAGCGTTCCAGTCAACCTGTTGTTGGTTGCGCCAGGCGGAAAGGAGGGGGGCGCCACTCAATTTCCGGTCCGGGGCGCCTCAAGGGCGTTGCACTCTCGAATGATGTCAAGATCTGCATGCGCAGGAGATCGGGCGGTATTGTTTAGCGCCGCCGCAAAATGTCCGGTCAATTTCACGAGAGGCGCAGATATCGCCGCGCCCGGGCGCTAGTTGCTTTGCGCCCCACTTAGCGCCCTCTTAAGGCGCTAACGGGTGGCGCTACCAACTGAATTTTTCCCCCTAAATCTACCAAACTAACCTTTTTTGGGACAAATCATGGGAAGGCTACTGCCCTTTGTGTAGCCACATTTTCTATTGGAAATATTTCAATTTGAAAATTATATTTAGATTTGGAAAATTTGTAGTAACATTTATTTAAATCATATTTTGACATGTTTTACTTCATATGCTTTGAACATTTCTTTCATTTTACTCTTACTTGACAGGATCTATCCACTCCATGACAGTTCTCAGATTTTGACCGTTCAAAACTCATCATATACTCATGAGATTAGTGCTGTCTGGGAATATTATCATCAGCAGCATCAAAATTGGCGCATTATTCATGGGCACCATAGCAAATGGTGGGTGTGGCTAAAAGTGCTAGAAGAAGTGAAATCCAGTGTGAAACAGATTGAAATGTATCTTGAGAGAATAAAAGAAGGTAAGTTCAAGCTAATTTTAAAATGAATGTTAATCATAGTTTAAACATTACAATATTCTGCAATTATCCCGATGGCTAATGAATAGGTCTTCTGATTTGGGGCTTTAATTTTCCTAGCATTTTAGTCACAAAAAAAAACCAGATGATATTAGCTATAAACAAATAAATGTTTTCTTGGGTCAAATGTCCCTTGATTCTGTGTGAGCCGGGACTGTAAGGGGGCGAAATTGGGCTCGGTAGCGCCAGTTTTTTGGGCACTACAGGGCCCCTTTAATGTTCCAAATTGCGTCCGCGGCATGCGCACACACTTCTGCCGTGAAGTGCACCAGATGCCATATTGGTAAAGGGGTTAACACGCATGCACCTAACGTCCTCTGGAAGTACGCAGAGCAGGCAGATCATGACGTCGATCAGCAAGCAACACTGATTTGACACCAGCGCTGCCATTTTGGAGCTCCACGCTCCAGCCTACGCCCTCTCTTAACCTCCCACAGCTGAATACGCGTTCAACGGCATGTAGGACCCCCACTATTGCTATTTAAAGGGATCATCAACTACTTAACAGGTTAGTTGCTGGATTATTTCTTCTGGCGGTTACTGCAATTCTATGTTTTTGGTTGCTTTTCCAACATGTTAAAAGTTTGAATGATCTCCAGGGAGTGATCTGGCTGGTGCTGACGTTTGGTGACTTAAAGGCTTGTGCGCAAGCCAGTTGCTTCCAGACATGGGTGGCCTAGTAGGGCTTCCTCTTGGCATTGAGCATGACTGGGAAAATGAACAGAGGTCACGCAGAGCAGGACAAGCTGCTAGAAAAGGGAAGAGGACTAGGGGCAGGAAGCCATATACACAGACGGTCTTTAGGGAGCAGATCTGTTCGAGAACAAATTGCAGGAGTACTGTGACACCCTGGAAGCCCCTTTGCAAACCGGCATCCAGAGCCATGGTGGCAGCAGTCTGAACTTCCATGGCAGCAAGCTGAGATTGCATGACAGCAGTCTGAGCTTCCACTGCAGCACTCAGACATTGGGTGGAACCTGCTTGTGCTGCAATGGAAGCTGAGACATCGGCCATCAGATGCTGCATCATGGTTGGATCCACAAGTGTTTTTTTTAATTCATTCATGGGATCTGGGCGTCGCTGGCGAGGCCAGCAATTATTGTCCATCCCTAATTGCCCTTGAGAAGGTAGTAGTGGGCCGCCTTCTTGAACCGCTGCAGCCAGTGGGGTGAAGGTACTCCCACAGTGCTGTTAGGGAGGGAGTTCCAGGATTTTGACCCAGTGATGATGAAGGAATGGCGATATACTTCCAAGTCAGGATGGTGTGTGACTTGGAGGGGAACTTGAGGTGGTGGTGTTCCCATGCGCCTGCTGCCCTTGTCCTTCTAGGTGGTAGAGGTCGCGGGTTTGGGAGGTACTGTCAAAGGAGCCTTGGCGAGTTGCTGCAGTGCATCTTGTAGATGGTACACACTGCAGCCACGGTACGCCGGTGGTGGAGGGAGTGAATGTTTAAGGTGGTGGATGGGGTGCCAATCAAGCGGGCTGCTTTGTCCTGGATGGTTTTGAGCTTCTTGAGTGTTGTTGGAGCTGCACTCATCCAAGTGTCTTGATGGAGGTAGCCACACATTCCTTGTTGGAAAGGATGGGCTCCAATCTCTGCGCAAATCCCTGTGCCATGTTGGCGTCGGACTCTTCCATGCTCCTTGACATTGAACGCAGGCTTTCTGGCAGGCTTCCCAATGCACTGAGCATTTAGTTGTGTACACCCATCAGCCTTCTTCTGTAACCTGGCCCATCGAAGTCTTCATCTCAGTCCTGTGCAGCAGAAAAACATGTGCGACCTCACCCTCTGGGGAGCTGACCCCTGCCCTGGTTGCAGGCTACTCGTGCCCAGTGCCTCACCACATGCAGATCCAGTGTCTAACCTGTCCTCTACGCGGAGTGTCATTATCTGAGCTGGGAGTGTACAATCAAGTGACAGTATTTCTTCTTCTTCTTCTTCACAGTCTTCTCTCTCTTCATGTTGACCCACTGGCTGGGCAGGCTGGATTTCTTTGGTGTCTGAAATGAGAAAGGCACAAGGGTAGGGTTGTGGTGCGGGGAGGGGGGAAAGCAAGAGGTGCATGCTTACACCATGTTCAGATTTTAAATCAGAAGAGATTGTGGGATGAGGGGGAAGTTGAATGTGAGAAGGAGGATAACGTATGAGGATACTGGCATCCTCTATTTTTTCAGCTCCACCGCTGGCCACGGGCCCAGCCATGCTACTGCCAAGAATAGCCAACATCATCTCCTCCAAGGGGATGAGGTCATGCAGGCGAGCCTGTCCCCCACCTGTTAGGGTCTGCTGGCGCCGGTTGTGCGCCACCTTTTCCTGCAAGAGAAAAGGAAGTGTGTCAGTGAGTGTGGTGTAATGTGTTTGGGTAATGTGGCTGTCATGGTTGAATAGCTGACAGCATGTTCAAGCTGTGAGATGTAGGTGTGAGGCTTGTAGCAGTGGTAAGTGTGTGTGGGTGAGGTGAAGCTATGAATGTGAGGTGCGAGTCATGTTTGGTAGAGATATTCAGTAGGTGATTGACAGGGGAGTGGTACATTGAGCATTGTGTGAGACTAGTGGTGCAGATGGTGGGAAATGGCATTTGAAGATGAAGTCACTGACCTTGACCACTTGTGTGAAGTCATTAAACTTCTTCCTGCACTGGGTCCAGGTCCTCGGGGCTAAATTGCTGGCATTTACCACAGTGACTATCTGCTCCCACTGCAGTCTGGTCTGTTACCTGGAGGCCTCCTGTGGAAGGAGGACCTTTCTCTGGAGTTTACCTCCTGGACCAAGGCCTCCAGTGCTGTATCCAAGAACTTTGAAGCTATTCCTCTGGCCTGTTGAACTATTATTTAGGCATCTTCTTTCTGACCCACTCCACAACCAGTTCCAGCAGCTGCTGCAGATAGAATGCACCTTCCCTTTAAAAGGTGCAAACTACCTTTAAGGAGTGGAGGCTATCTTTAATTAGAGCTAGCCTCGTACGAACTTGGGCCCGTTGCTGAGCGCTCAGCCACTCAGCAGCATGTTCAGCACTGCAATCATGTAAATTAGCAGACAACACGAAGTTTGCATGTTGCCTGCAGTCCTCCGAACAGGCGCATCATGATCCCTGTGCCCATTTTCGGGCCTTATCCAATTTCTAGGCCCATATGTCTGGAGTGCCTCCTGCTCCCCTGAGGATACAGGACAACTCTCCTCCTTTCTACCTCCTCCACCAGGACCTCCGGTGCAGCGTCTGAAAACCTGGGGGCCCACTCTCTCCCATTGTCAGCCAATGACCTCTCTTTCCCAGGTCAGATTCAGTTGCAGAACGACTTCCAGCACCTGCTGCACCTGCAATGCGCATCCCCTTTAAGAGGTGCAGGCTAACTTTAAGTACTGCAAGCTAGCTTTAAGAAGTGCAAGTTGTAGTGTCCGAGTATAAATAATACACGGACTGCAGGAGAACAATAATAACAGGTATTTACTGAACAGAGGGTAACTTAAGACTGAAGTACAGAAGCCTGCTATGGCTTTATATACAGGGGTGCTCACTGCCGGTACTGCAGTATAGAATCAGTTCTTCTCTTAAAGGTACATACACAACAATTCCTCCCCTTTTAGATAAACAGTACATAACACTCATTTAACAACTAAATAATAACTAATTACAATTACAATTTTCTCTGTACTATATACATCAACTGAAATAATCATTTATAAGTTCAGTCTTTGAGGAGGCTTCCTGATCCGGACTGGATAGCGCCTTTCTCGAGTATCCTGTTCTTGCGGCAGAGTTGATTCTGGCTCATTGTCATTGGTTGGTTCGTCAGCTTCCAATACCACTGCTTCTGAGGTAGACGCAATCTGTACTTCGGGTTGATTACCAGGTGCACCTGCTCGTGGTATGGGTTTGGCTTGTTCCTGTGACTCTAGAATCTGGTCAGCATGGCGTCTCACGATGCTCTCTCCAACGTCCACTGTGTACATTAGTGGTCCCTGCTGTGTGCATATCGTTCCTGGCTGCCATTTTTCTGTTCGGTAGTCGCGGGCCAAGACTGGTTGCCCTATCTTGAAGCTCCTGGTTGGCTTCTCATACATGTGCTGGAATTGCTTATCCTCAACATCTCGTCTTATGTTTGGTTTGAGCAAATCCAAGCGACATCTTAGCCTTCGGTTGAAGAACATTATGGCTGGAGCTTGGTTGGTGACTGCATGTGTCGCATTCCGGTAAGCAAACAAGAAATTATCCACCTTGTGTTGTAGTGGTATGTCGTCATTATGCATTGCCTTTATTGCCTTTTTAAAGGTCTGAACAAACCTCTCAGCCAATCCATTTGTGGCTGGATGATATGGGGCAGATGTGTAATGTTTCACCCCATTATTCCTCAGAAACCTCGGAAATCCTCAGACATAAACTGTGGCCCATTGTCGGAGCAAATCTGTTCTGGCAAGCCATTCCTGGCGAAGATGGTCCTTAGGACTGCAATAGTTTTCTCCGTGGTGGTGGAGGACATTTTGATGACCTCTGGCCATTTCGAATGGGCGTCCACAGCGATTAGGAACATTGAGTCCATAAATGGACCAGCAAAATCAATGTGTACCCGTTGCCATGGAGATGAGGGCCACTCCCATGGATGTAGCGGGGCCTGTGGTGGAGCGTTTTGGACCTTCTGGCATCCTGTGCATCTCTTGGTCATATCCTCGATTTCTTTATCGATTCCCGGCCACCACACAAACGCCCTGGCTAGGCTCTTCATTTTTACCCCTCCCAGATGACCCTCATGAAGCTCATTGAGCACTCTATCTCTCAACTTGGGTGGAATTACCACTCGGGATCCACACATCATGGTCCCCCGGCACACTGACAGCTGTTCTCTCCTTGGCAAGAATGCTGGCAACAGTGAGTCGCCATGTGCTGGCCATCCCTTCACCGTCAAATCATAGACCCGAGAGAGTGTCGGGTCATTTCGGGTTTCCTTCTCTATACTTGAGTTTGTAACAGGTAGACATTCGACTATAGTCGCATGGAATATCTCAACAGGGTCCACTGCAGGTGCTTCCTCTACCGTAGGCAACGGTAGGCGCGACAGCCCATCAGCGTTTCCATGCTGTTTCGTACCCTTGTACTCTATGTCGTACTGATGTGCCCCTAGAAAAAGTGACCATCTTTGCAGCTGTTGCGCCGTCATCACCGGAACGCCCTTCTTTGGGTTAAAAATGGAGACCAGGGGCTGATGATCAGTCAGTAGGGTGAATTTCTGCCCGTGCAGATATTGATTGAACTTCTTCACCCCCCACACCAGGCTGAGGGCCTCCCTGTCAATCTGGGCGTAGTTACGCTCGGCTGAGGTTAACGAGCGCGACGCAAAGGCTATTGGCCTCTCTGAACCGTCAAGGAATTTGTGTGACAGCACTGCTCCGATGCCGTAGGGAGACGCATCACATGCTAACCGAATCGGCAGTGTTGGATTGTAGTGGGCCAATACTTCTTTTGAAGTGATTAGGCATTTACATTTCTGAAAGGCACGCTTACACTCATCACTCCATTTCCATGTTACTCCAGTTTGCAGTAGGGCGTTCAGTGGGTGCAGAATTGTAGATAAATTCGGCAAGAACTTATGGTAGTAGTTCACCAACCCGAGGAACGACCTCAGGTGCGACACATTTTCCGGTGCTGGAGCCTTGACTACAGCCTCAATCTTGTCCGGCGACTTATGCAACACTTTCTCATCAATCATGTGGCCACAATACGAGATTTGTCTCCTGAAGAACTCGCATTTGGGGCGGTTGGCTCGTAGCCCATATTCCTGTAATCTCGTGAGCACCTGCTCCAGGTTGGCAAGGTGTTCACTGTCATTTTCGCCCGTAACCAGGATGTCGTCCAAATAACACTGGGTCCCCGGGATCCCTTGCAGGACTTGTTCCATCGCCCTCTGCCAAATAGCCGGGGCTGATGCTACCCCGAATACCAGTCGATTGTACTGGTAAAGGCCTTTGTGAGTGTTTATCGTGAGGTATTTCCTAGATGCTTCTTCCACCTCCATTTGTAGATACGCTTGGGCCAGATCAATCTTTGTAAAGCGTTTCCCTCCAGATAGTGAGGCGAAAATATCTTCTATCCGTGGAAGTGGATATTGTACTGTGTGCAGGACTGGGTTCACAGTTACCTTGAAGTCCCCACAGATGCGAACCTTCTTCGGTTCCCCAGGCGTGCTGCTCAATGATTTCTTCATTACAGGAACGATGGGTGTGGCCCACTCGCTCCAGTCCACCTTGGACAGCACACCCGAACGCTCCAGACTCTCCAGCTCTGCTTCAACGGCTGGGCGGATCGCGTAAGGTACCGGTCTGGCCTTAAAACATTTTGGGTTTGCGTTATCTTCGATTTTTATTGTTGCCGTTACTCCTTTTAGAGTCCCAAGTCCTTGTTGGAACACCTGTTTCGCGTCAGTTAGAATTTTTGACAGTCGTCCAGGTGTGACGTCATCATCCTTTTTATCAGTCACAGCGCCTGAATGGAATGCCAATCCAATTGTATTTTTCGGATCCATTCACGTCCCAATAATGGTGGTCCTCCATCTGGTAGTATATATAGGTACAGTTTCTGTGTTTCCTTGCCGTTGTATTCAACTGGCACCCTTATTTTTCCTCTGGGGTAGACTTTTTGCCCCGTGTATGTCTTCAATACAATGGACGTGTCCTTCAAGGGTATGTGTGAGAATAGCCGCTCATAGTCTCGTCGATTCATGACAGTTAGGGCTGATCCTGTGTCCAATTCCATCTTTACTGGGGACCCTGCTATCATGAGGGTGACCCAAATGGTTCGGTGATCCTCCTTTGCGATCACGTTGTGTAACTTTAGACAACTTAGTCTCCGCTCCCGGAGTCCTTATCACTCTCCTGATCTTCCGAACTACTGTCAATTTCTTTACTTTCTTGTACTTTTCCTTAGTAGTTCTTGTAGTGTTGGTTTTCTTTCCCGACCTGCAGACTCTTGCTATGCATCCCATTTTCCCACATTGCCTGCATACTTTGTCCTTAAACCAGCAGTCCTTCTGATCATGGGTTGTTCTGCCGCAGCGATAGCACTTTTCTGCTCCATACGCCATTTCGTTAGCGCTGTATTCTTGTGGTTTCTGTTGTATTTCCGCAGCTCCCCGTGCTGCTGCTTCGTAGAATACTGCCACGCTGAAAGCCTGTTCTAGCGTCAGGTCCTTTTCCGAAAGTAGTCATTTCTGGGTTCCTTCACTCTGGAGCCCGCAGACAAACTTATCCCGTAAGGTGTCTGCCAGTCCTGCTCCGAACTGGCAGTACTTCGATAACTTGCGTAGTTCCGTAAGATAGTCAGCATTGCTCTCATCTTTGTGCTGGTTTCTTTTATGGAACTTGAATCTTTCTGCTATCAGCAGCAGTGTAGGGTTTAGGTGTTCCTGTAAGATATTAACAATCTCTTCAAAACTTTTCTCCATTGGTTTAGCTGGGGTAATTAAATTCCGCAATAGGCTGTATGTTCTCGCGCCCATCAAATTTAATAATACCGACGCCTTCTTTCCATCGGCCACCTCATTTGCCTCGCAGTACACTTCAAATCTTTCCACATACGTGGTCCAGTCTTCTACCTCGTTGTCGAAAGCAGTGATACTGCCACTTTTCGGCATCTTGTGTGATTTAAAATGGCGCCTCCCGCGCTTTTCCTTCTTCCCCAATGGAATAAAATGGCGCCTCCCGCGCTTTTCCTTCTTCCCCTTGCTGCCACGCTGCTCCTAGCGTTCTGCAGGGTAATGGCGGTGACCCGTGGCTTCGGCGCGTCTCACCTTTCCTTCCCCTTGTTTTATTTTCGCTACGCTGCCCGGTTCTTGAGCACCGACTGCGCCCTGTGCGCTCCACCCTCTCTCTTTTTTCCTCCCGACGACGCTGCACGGCCCCTTTGCAGAGCCGCTCGATCGAGCTCGAGCCCGCCGCAGTCCAGAAGGGTCAGCGCACTACCTGCTACCAGCACGATTTGCTGGAACACCTTGACTGGGGAGCCAAGCCCAGCTCTCCACAGCCTCTCCTGCAACTCTCCGAACTCCGATGGATCCTTGGGCGGTTGCCCGCGGTCGACGCCTGTTGTTCTGACTTCGATCTCCAAGAAGCTTCTTCTCAGGGAAAGATCCCCGTGAGGTGATGCAGTACTGCAGGTGAGTTCGAACCTGTTCATTGCCAATGTAGTGTCCGAGTATAAATAATACACGGACTGCAGGAGAACAATAATAACAGGTATTTACTGAACAGAGGGTAACTTAAGACTGAAGTACAGAAGCCTGCTATGGCTTTATATACAGGGGTGGTCACTGCCGGTACTGCAGTATAGAATCAGTTCTTCTCTTAAAGGTACATACACAACACAAGTTACTAACAATATTGGGCCCCCTGCTGATGTGTGCAGCCAATGAGCAGTGCGGGAAGTGCTGGCTGCATGCAGAAATCATTATAATTAGCAGGCAGCACGAAGTTGGCGTGTTGCCTGCATTCCACTCAACGGGCGCGGTTTAATCGCGCATCACGATTCCCGTGTGTAAAGTCTGTGGGTTGTGCAGTTAATTACGACACAGACTTCAGGAGTAACATACAACAGGACTTTACTATTCGAAGGTCAGGGCGAATCTGCCCTATAAATCATGCCACAGCACTTATATACCGGTGTGGTCACCGTCTGTATTACCGTATACAGAAGCCAAACAAGTAGTGCCACACCTAAAATAGTTCTCTTAAAGGTGAACGGTTACATACAATAGTCTCTTAAAGGTAGACGGTTACATACACTACAATCCTCCCTTTTTAGCTTACAACATACTATTTCTCATTAACATACATATATTCAACTTCAGGTAAACAATTTACAGATATAGTCTCTGTGGGAAACAGTTCACAGGTTCAGTCTCTGTGGGAACAGTGTATAGATTCAGTCTCTAGTCTTCACTCGGTCCGAACAACATCGCTGTGGTGTAGCCGGTTCACATTGCTAGCGTGACTCCTCCACTAGTCTTCCCCTTGACGTAACAGCTTGAACTCCCGTCCTGCTGAACCAGCAATGCTGACTTTTACAAACAGCTGTATTGCCTTGGTAATTTTCCTTACTTTCCAACTGATTTATCTCCCTTTGTAGGGCCCACGTGCATGATCTGGTAGGAGTGATAATGATTTTGATGGTTATCATCTTCTGCTTCTTCTTTTTCTTTTCTGCTTCTTGGAGACTCTCGGGGCTCCCTTATCAGCTGCCAGCTGTAGCGCCACCATCTCTCTATGTTCCTTAGACTTTAAGTGCTTCATCCTGATTTCTGCACTTTGGGAGTTTTCATCACAAGCTGGGCAGACCAGATCCTCGTAATATTCAGTGTCACTCAACAGGACATGGTAATATTCGGTGTCGTCCTGAGCTAGTCTAGCGAGAGGGCCTGCTACTTCTTCCGTACCCAACTGGACGTTAGCCGACTGTTGTTCCCTCCCTAGACATCTTTCCTGAAGAGACTTCTTCATGCGTTCATATTCATCCCGCTCTTCCTGGGTTTCCTGCAAATCCTTCACTAATGACCTCGTTTGTGATTTCAACACTTCCCCTTCCCTCGGGGATTGATTGATCAGGCTATTCAATCCTTCTACTGGAGCAGCTGTTTCAACATTCTGCTGTTCACATTGACGTGATTCAGCGTACTTTTGGCATCCCTGTAAAATCTGTGTTGCAACCTCAGCTATTTCCATAACTTTTGAGAGCTCCGAACTCCTTCCCTTTGAAGATTGAAGCTCGTGTTCAGATTGTTCCCATTGTAGAGTCTTGTCCTTCAGCATATGAAGGAGTTGGCTGACCGTTAACTCTTCCACAGGAACACTGTGGGTCAGAGTCTTCTCCATTTCATCCACCTTTTCCTCCAATGCTTTCACCTTCTTTTCCTCTTGTACTTTGGCTTCCAGCGCTCGGAGAAGTTGCGCCTTGATGCTCTCTAGCTCATGTTCAGAGGCCATTCTTACAGTCCCCTTTTCTTCCACTGAACGGATTCCCAGTTGAATCTGTTCTTCAAGTTGTTGAATCTCGGTCATTGCCGCCCCATATTTGTCTTGGGTTTCCTTTAATATTTTTATGAGTTCTTGTACATCTTGTCTTTCAGGTTCTGCCATGTCTTTCACCTCTAATTTCTCATCTATGGATGGAACTTCTACCGATGAGTCTGTCTTGGCCTTGAGCTCATCAAGAATTTCCTGCAGCCTTTGGACTTCTTGCTCATGTTCAACCTTCAGTTGCTCATATGCTTCCACTGAAACTAGCTTTTCGGAGGTTGCCGAGTTAACCCCTTCCAGAATTGTAGCCTGGGCCTGTTCATACTGTTCTTTCAACTTCTCACACTCTGCTTGTAAGGAGTCGTAGAGAAGAACTGGAATAAAATCCTGGCTTCCTGAAGATTCCTCTTCATTTGCTTCTTCCTGCAAATATTCTAACTCCTGAACAGCATAAGGGAGATGTGATCGGTAATTGGTCACGATGGCTCTATGGTCGCTCTCTGCTTGAGCTAGCTGCTTCTGTTGTCTTTCCAGATTCTCCCATTCGGTGTCATAGAACTTTTTCATTGTTTTCATCTCTTGTACGAGACGGTAACTCAATTGTTCTAATTGTTGTCGTAATTTGAAATAAGTTTGAGTCCGAGCTCGGTGTTCTTCCGTCATGGATATGTCCGTAACTTGAACAGGCTCAGAATTTTCTGTCGAACTAGGTTGTCGTTGTTCGGTGGAGTTCTGTTCTGAAACTTTGTTCTTCTCTGGAGCATAAGCCTTTATGTATGCCTTTGTTTTTCCAACCTTCGTCGGCAAGTCCATTTCAGCCTTGTCTTTCATATTTGGGTTGGTCTTATCGTCATCCGTTTCAGAATCTGAGCTGATTGTCTGCACCGAGTCCTCACTCGTTATGGCTTTTAGATAGTGCCATTCCATGTCTACTTTCTTGATCCACTCCCGTCCTAGAAGTGGTGGTCCTCCCTCATGTAGTACGTATAAGTTCATTCTTGGGTGTTCTTTACCCCTATCTCTCACTTTGACTCTTATCTTTCCCATGGGGTATACTTTATGCCCCGTGTATGTCTGCAATACGAACTTGGTATCTCTTAAGGGTATATGTGAGAATAGCCGGTGGTAATCCCTTCGATTTATGACTGATAGAGCTGATCCAGTGTCCAACTCCATTTTCACTTGGATTCCAGCTATTTTTAGCATGACCCAGATAGTTTGTAGGTCAGCTTCCTTATTCACATTGTGAATTCTCAGACTACCCAGCTCCTGGCCGTTTGGGTCTGAGTCTGAATTCTGTTCGTCTGAACTCTTCTCAGCCACCTTGTGTACCTTGTTGTACTTTTCCTGTGATGGCTTCCTTTGGTTGTTGGTCCTTTGGTTGTTGGTCTTCTTCCCTGACCGGCATACCTTAGCTATGTGACCCAGTTTGCCACATTTCCTACATTCCTGGTTCTTAAACCAGCATTGGTTCTGGTCGTGTGTTGTCTTCCCACAACGATAGCATTTTGTTGTTGTCGAGGTAATTTGATCCACACTTAGTGCTGCTGTCTTTAGCTGCATTTCCGCAGTTCCCTTCGCTGCGGCTTCGTGCGATGCTGCAATAAGGACAGCCCTGTCAAGTGTAAGGTCATTCTCTTCGAGTAGTCGCTTTTGCGTTCCTTCCTTTGCCAACCCGCACACGAACTTGTCTCGCAATGCCTCTGTCAGATTCCCTCCAAACTGGCAGTATTTTGCTAGTCTACGCAGTTCGACCAAGTATTCTGTGTTGCTTTCGTCTTTCCGTTGCGTTCTCGCATAGAATTTGAATCGTTCCGCCAACATCAACGGTGTAGGGTTCAAGTGGTCCTTCAGGACAGCCACAATATCATCGAAAGTCTGATCCGCCGGTTTAGCTGGTGCTAGTAGATGCTTCAAGAGCCCGTATGTCTTTGCGCCCATCGAGTTCAGCAAGGTTATAGCTTTGTCATCTTCTTCTATTTTATTGGCCTCACAATAGATCTCAATGCGTTCCACGTACGTGGCCCAGTCTTCTACCTCGGAATTAAAATCGTTGATGTTACCACGCTTAGGCATCTTCCTCTCTTTGGGAACAACACAAGTATTTCTTTAAATTATTATTTCTTTTTTTTTTCCTAAGATGGCGGTTTTCCCACGAAAATGGCGGTTTCCCGCTCTTATCTTCTCTCCCCGCCCACTTCAATGGCGGTTTCCCGCTTCTGTCTTCTTCCCCGCCTAATGGCGGCTTCCCGCGTTTCTTCCCTGGCGGGAGGGGTACACTTTCCCCACGGGCGACGGCCGCTGGCTTTCAGGTTCACAGCCTGCGCGTTGGCTTCAAGGCTTTCCCTTTTTTTTTTATTTTATGGCAGGGCGACCGGCTCTGGGTACCCCGTTGACGGCGAACAGGTTCATCCGCTGGGCTGGCTCTCGCACAGTTCCCCTTGCTCGGCTCTGTCTCTCTCCCGCTCGCTCGGCTCTACCGGCGCTGGGTACACCCCGTTGACGGAGGACAGTTCAGCCGCTGGACTGGCTCTCGCACAGTTCCCCTTGCTCGGCTCTGCCTCTCTCCCGCTCGCTCGGCTCTACCGGCGCTGGTTACACCCCGTTGACGGAGGACAGTTCAGCCGCTGGACTGGCTCTCGCACAGTCTCTCTTGGTCGGCTCTGCCTCTCCCGCTCGCTCGGACCCCAATCGCGCCTCCCAGCCCTCTCGCAGTCCGGTGCTTCTCTCCCCGGCTGCGGCTGAGTTTCTCTCTTCCCGCGCCTACGCTTCCGGTCGCAGCGCTTCATGGCTTCGGTCACCACCCGGCTTTTCCCGCCGGTCGCGGTCTCTCACGACGCCGTTGGACCCGACTTTTTGTCCGGCTCCTTTTCCCCCTCGACCGTGGTCGAGTGCCCAGCCCTTAACCTCCGGCTATTCTTTTCACTTTCCCTTACTCACAGTCACCGTGGCAGAAGGGACAGTCAGTGCCTGTTGCTGATGGAAGTTTTTGTCGCTAAAGTCTTCCTCCTTTCTATTGCTGCAGCCTTGAGTTTTCTCCCAGCCGAATGACGAGGGCGGTTGCCTCTTTTCGACGCTCTTTCGTTGCTTTGAAATTATTGTTGTCGCAGGGTACGATCGGACTCGTCGCCACTGTAAAGTCTGTGGGTTGTGCAGTTAATTACGACACAGACTTCAGGAGTAACATACAACAGGACTTTACTATTCGAAGGTCAGGGCGAATCTGCCCTATAAATCATGCCACAGCACTTATATACCGGTGTGGTCACCGTCGGTATTACCGTATACAGAAGCCAAACAAGTAGTGCCACACCTAAAATAGTTCTCTTAAAGGTGAACGGTTACATACAATAGTCTCTTAAAGGTAGACGGTTACATACACTACACCGTGCTCATTTTAGGAGCTAACTAATTTATAGCTCTAAATCTCAGCATCTTACTCAAAGCCAGAGGGTACCACATTCAATCCCAATCTTGTCTTTACCTGGCATCCACTCCTGTGCACTTCCAGCAGTGGATGGCAACCCAGAGTAGAAAGCCAGAATGATTTTTTTCTCCCTCCTCAATCCAAGAGCACTAAGGGCATTTGTAGCATCCTTCTAGCACCCTATCAGTAAGCGATGTGGTAGCAGGACAAACATTGCAACCACAAAAAAACGCTGACTTACCACTGGATGTCCACTGGTTCCGACACTCTGGAGGACCTCGATTTACATGGCCAGCACTCCTGCCAGAAACAAGCGAAGGCCAAATGAATATATTCAAATAGGGGTCAAGTGATGCAATTGAGACCCCAATGCAATTTTTATCTCAATCACTGCTGCTACTGCTACTTCCTCAACCACAAATCAAATGCAGTACAGGTCAGGAAGCAGCCATTTCCAGTACTACTTAAAAAGATCACCTGCCTTCGTTTAAAACGCTGCAAAGTTTTGGTTGTGGTTTATAATGCATTTTGGCAGGTTACTTAATTATAAAGTGCTTATAATTAAGTGCTGGACAACCTTCTGAAATCTTAAGGGGGTATTGACAATGTACTTCTTTCAAAATGGGCATCCAACTAGCAATTCCATTCTGGCTAAAGGAAGAGTAGCAGCAGTAACAAGTCGAAGGAGCACATGGAACTGCAGCTGCAGAGAGATCACCTAGAAGGAGACAAGCTTGCAGGAATCCCTATCCTCCAAGCCAAGTCTGTAGATCCATCACTTCTCTGAGGAGCAGTGCATAAAGAGGCTTCGCCCCTCCAGGGGAACTTTCACAGAGTGTCACCTCCTGCAACAAGATCTGCAACCCACTGCCATGGCTGGCACTACATTGCCTATTGCAATCAAAGTCATTGCAGCCCAGAACATCTTTGCCTCTGGCTCCTTCCAGACTTTGCTGGAGCAAACACTTACATAGAATTACATAGACTTTACGGCACAGAAATAGGTCTGTGCAGGTGTTTATGCTCCACATGGGCCTCCTCTCCCCCTACTTCATATTACCCTATCTGCATATCCTCCTACTATGCCCCTGAACTGCACCATCTCAAAAAGTTAACCACTAATTTTGTGCGTTTAAAATTTGGATTTCCCCCTTCAAGTTTTCAGCTACTTATGAGGGGAATTTTAACCGCCATTGGGTTTCCGGCGGGCTGGTTTTAGTTAGTTTCTCACCTGCCCGCAGCAGTGTGAGGACACAGCAATTTTAACCACCAGGCTCTATTAACATGCCACCAGTGGCTACCAACCTGCACTCGCATAAGTGCGAGGAAGTAGGTTCCAGAGGGTGTTGGGGAAGCGAAGGGTGAAAGGATGTCTGGTGCAAGGGAGGCCTAAACAGCTGGTCCTCCTTGCACCACAAAGGAAAGTAAAAAAACTTACTTTTCATATGAACAACCAGAAACAGCAGGACATGGTTTGTGCAGATTTCAGACTTTCCCCAAGTTCAGTGCCTCATTTGCTGCACCCATGTCACGCTGTGGGCTCCTTAAAATGACCTGCGTACCTTCATGAATCACACAGGCTTCTACTCCATTAATGTGGAACTGGTGCATGATCGGCAGCAGTGCATCATGCTAGTTTTTGGCCACTTTCCTGGCAGCTGTTCATTTATATTGCACCAATCCTCCATCCCACCCCCCACTCTTTGGTCCTGCACACAAAGTGAAAGGCTGGCTGCTTGGGGACCAGGACTATCAACTGCACAGTTGGCTTATGACTCCTCTCAGGAATCCATGCTTGGTGGCCAAACAGCACTACAATTAGATCCATAGCTCAATTAGAGCGCTCACTAGCAGAATATTGGTGTCCCCAAAAAAACGACTCTGCTGCCTGGACAGATCTGGTGGCTTCCTGCAATACAGCCCATAGAGAGTGTCCTGTATGATTGTGGTCTGCTGAATGTTGCATTACTTAGCTCTGCAAGAGTCACCACATGGAGCTTCAATTGGATGAGAACCTTCAGCAAGGTGAGGGAGATGACACTAATGACTTAGATGATGGCAAAGAAGTGGGACGGCATTAGTACCTACCTGCAGCCAGAGCTCTTTGGCAGCACTTCATTGAAGAGTACTTCAGCTGAACAAGCCCAGCTACTCTGCATTAACAGTCATGTCTTTTAATCCTTCCACCCTCCAATAAACTACATCCACACAAAGAGCGACATTGATATTCATGTCATCTGACACTGCAAGATCACCAGCTACTACTGGTACACTCTACACACAAAGATTTCAAAAAGGTTTATCATTTTACTGGCTTACATAAATGCCTATATACTAATTATCACTCGGGTGAGCCCATAGCAGCTATTTTAAGTGTTTGGTTACCTAGTCTAGTGCTCCTATAAAGTTCATCCCCAAGTAGCTTTAACATAGGAGGTGGAAAGCTAGTGTGGCTCAATCAAATGCTCTTGAGATGCTCTGGGAACTTGGGCCTGCGGGGGCCTGGCTACAGAGTGCAGCAACTCAACTGGGGCAGTCTGGCCCAGCTGGCTTTCTGCATCAGGGCAGGCATTGGTGCAGAGATGCTGTCATCCTGAGTGAGGGCAACAATAATGACTTGGACTTGGGGGTACAGAGCACAATTTCAAAATTTGCAAATGGCACAAAACTTGGAAATGTAGTAAACAGTGAAGAAGAGGACGTAGACAGGCTGGTGGAATGGGCGGACACATGGCAGATGAAATTCAACGCAGAAAAGTGTGAGGGGATACATTTTGGTAGGAAGAATGAGGAGAGATAATAGATGCTAAATGGTACAATTTTAAAGGGGGTGCACGAAGAGAGAGACCTGGGGGTGTTTGTGCACAAAATTTTGAAGGTGGCAGGACAGGTTAACAAAGCAGTTAATAAAGCATATGGTTTTATAAATAGACATAGGGGGCGATTTTGTTAATGGGGGCGCGTTGGAGGCAGGACTGCTGCTTGGTGGGTCGAAGTCCCGCCTCCATCGATTTGTGGCCAACCCATGCTATTTTCCCTTGATTGACCTTGTTTTTTGACAGATGAATTGTCATCGTTTGACAGCTCTGTGAAGCTGTCAAACAGTGACATTCTCTGTAGTTTGATGAGGTCTTGAATTCAAGACCTCATCAAACTTCTTTCTTTTACAGAAATGAGATGGTTGTTGCATCTGAGAATGCAACGGCCATCTCTCATCTGCAACACGGAGGTCCGAGACTCTCCGCATACACACCGACTGAAGCTTGCAGGGAGAAACAAAGGTAAGTACACTTTTACTAACACTTTGCACTTAGCTCAGATACTCACCTCTCCACTCTTGCACCCATCACTTACCTTCACACCACACCTTTGGATCCCCGCAAAACCGCTACTCACCTCACTGAGCTGGCGGGTTTTGGAGCCTTCGGGAAGCCCGCACTTATGAGGGCAAAAAGGGGATAATCCTATTTTCTGCCTGTTAACTACCTGTTAACAGGCAGTTAATAGGCTTTAATCCCTTCCCGCCTCCAAGGAGACGGGACCTGGCGCAGGACGGCTACCCGCCTCCTAGCAAGATGGCGTGGAGGCGGGTTGGGCACCCGCCCCCAAATTCTGCCATTGTCCCACCTCCCCAGGGCTGGCAAAATCATCCCCATTGAGTACAAAAGTAAGAAAGTTATGCTAAACCTATATAAAACACTAGTTCGGCCCCAGCTGGAGTATTGTGTCCAATTCTGGGCACCACACGTTAGGAAGTGCGTGAAGGCTTTGGAGAGGGTATAGAAGAAATTTACTAGAATAGTTCAGGGATGAGGGATTACAGTTACATGGATAGACTGGAGGTTGTTGTCCTTAGAGCAGAGAAGGCTAAGAGGAGATTTGATATAGGTGTTTAAAATCATGAAGGGTTTAGATAGAGTAAATAAAGAGAAACTGTTTTTAGTGGCTGAAGGGTCGATAACCAGAGGGCACAGATTTAAGGTGATTGGCAAAAGAACCAGAGGCGACATATGGAAAAAAAAATTTACGCAATGAGTGGTTAGGATTTGGAATGCACTGCACGTGATAGGGTGGTGGATACAGATTCAATAGTAGCCTCCAAAAAGGGAATTGGATAAATACTTGAAGGAGAAAAGATTGCAGGGATATGGGAAAAGAGCAGGGGAACGGGACTAACTGGATTGCTCTTCGAAAGAGTCGGCGCGGACTCGACAGACCAAATAGCCTCCACTTGTGTTGTACTATTCTATGATTCTAATACCTTCTACTCCCGTTACACAACTGCTATAGAGCTGTGGCTCAGCACTCCCACTGATCTGCACGAGAGCAAACTATAGGAGATCCATGATTCAGTTGAAGACCCTATTCATTCAATCTCCCTGCCTGTCCAAGACGAAGGAGATGGTAGTGCCCAGACTCTGCATGGCCTCAGTATGAGCTACAACTGGTGCCACAGATTCCTACAAGGAGGGCCCAGCTGCAGCATCCATTGAGGTGATCACACGCTCCATGATTGACTGCAGAGTGCCATTTCCATCCACAAGAACCCCACGTAAGTTGTTAGCGGATTCCTACACAATCTCCAACATGTTGTGGTAGTTCCCTGGCGGGCAGGAAAATACATTCAAGACGTGCAGGTGCACAGAAAGCATTTTTTCTTTAGAGGCTGGGCCCCTAACGTATGTAAGAGAAGCGGGAGTAGGCCATACGGCCTCTCGAGCCTGCTCCGCCGTCCAATAAGATCATGGCTGATCTTCGACCTCAAGTCCACTTTCCTGCCCTATCCCCATATCCCTTGATTCCTCTAGAGTCCAAAAATCTATCTATCTCAGCCTTGAATATACTCAGTGACTGAGGAGCCACAGCCCTTTGGGACAGAGAGTTCCAAAGATTCACTACCCTCTGAGTGAAGAAATTCCTTTTCATCTCAGTCTTAAAAGGACAACCTCTTATCCTGAGACTAGTTGTAGACTCTCCAGCCAGGGGAAACAATCTCTCCGCATCTATCCTGTCAAACCCCTCAGAATCTTATACGTTTCAATGTTTCTAAAATTTGCATCTCTGGCCTCTTCAGCAGACCCAGGTCCCGAGCTTGCACTTGCAAGCTGTTTCTAACACTGTCCTTTCCACTTGCACCTGCTCCTGCTCACTTGCACCTGGCCCTACTCTGTGAATCACTCTGTGTTGACTCATCTAACTCAGGGTGCCGATTTCTGTGTTGGTGCTTGGAAGGGTGAGAGTGAGTGACGGTGCATTTTTTGGAGGGTTTCATCTGTGCAGCTGCAGGACCCAAATCGACTAAAGGACCTAGGAAAAGGGCAGAAAGACAAGGGTTAGCATGTAATTGCAAGTGTAAGCAGTAGCAGATGAGTGACAGTGCAATGCAGCTAAAGAATTAAGGTGAAAGAAAAAGGAATGGAAAATGCCCTGCTGTACGTGGCCTCCAGCCTCATTCATCTCCAAAGCTGCGTGTCCTCCCTCTGCCAATGATGTCAATGACACCGTCCTCCATTGGATCCAAAGTTTGAAACATAGCAGGAACTCAACCTGTTCTTGAGGTTTCCTTCCACTTGCGTGCCTGCTTCTCCTGCAAGATGCATGGTCGTGAATTAGTGTGTTCCCTGTTGAAAGGGTGCATGCTGAAAGGAAGAAACAGTAAGTGATGGCAAGAGGGGAAAGTTGTTGTGAGGGCAGTAGCAAGTGTTGCGTGTGTGAGCGTATGCAGAAGGAGGTGTAATTAAGTGTTCCGTTATGATTGGTAAAAGGCTTGTGAAGTGGGGGATGGAAGATTGATAGTTCTGGGAGTAAAGTAGAGTCGTGCAGGGCTGTACAGCATTAGAGAGATGCAAAGGAGAGTCTGACCTTGGCAGCCCTGGTAGTCACTAGATTTCTTCCTACTCTGCAGCCAGATTCTAGGAACTATGTTGCTGGCATTGATCTGCCCAGCTAACTCTCTCCTCTGCTGCTGCCTAATTTGCTGAGGCACCCATCGCCTATTTGAAGGATTTCTATTTCTCACATGTTCCACAAGGAACTCCATAGTAGTATCTGAAAATTGGGGTGCCCTGGCTATTGTCATTCTCCCTGGTGCTTCAGTAACACGTTCACCATACCATGACTGAAAACTCTACCTCCCCTTTAGGAACAGTAAGCTGACTTTAAGAAATGGCAGGCCTGCCAGATATCACACCCTCCAAAACGTCAAGCTGTCTATAAGCACTGCTGGCAGCTCGCCTCCTATATTTAAATGAGGCCCAATCACAAAAATCGATTGGGTCTCCCATCAATGCCATCAGGTGGGCAGAGCAGACACCCCACCCGACCTGAACCATGAATGAAAATTAGCCCCAATATGCTGACTCACATGGGGTAAAATCTTATCAGACAAATAGTTTAACATACTGCATTGCATCAGCAATTCTATCTTCCTTCCAGCAGATACTTAGATACATTGGCTGGGATTTTAACCCCCGCCCCCCCCCCCCCCCCCCCCCCCCGTCCAGCGATAATGGTGCATGGGAGGGGTTAAAGTTTGATAATTCTATCTCCCAGCTGCAACGCTTTGCATTCCCGGCTGCCATAATTTTTATGATGGTGAATCAGGCCATCGACGAGGCTTCCGCATAAGTCAGGTGGGGGCCTACTTAACATGAAAAAGTCGTGGCCTGATGATATCATTGGTGCCATGACGTAATATTGGGCCAGATTTTGCAGTAGATGTAATGGTGAAGCTAATAGCGCTCACCAATATTAATGTATAAATCGGACAGCAACTTCCAGCGTTCACACATCCACAGTTAAATGCGTAAATCAGCAAATTGCTATCCGAGATGCTCTGCTCCTCCAAAAGCAGTGCCGAGAGACTCTCCATTGAAATACATTGAACAAACAGCGTGAAGTTCCTGTACTTACCTGATATATACACGCTTAACTACACAGAAAACGTTCAGGCTTGTCCATTTTAGGTTAAGTAAATTTTTAATGGCATGATAAGTTATAATTACGGCCAAACAACCTCTCTGTGAAAAATCACTTTAACATGTGTGGTGTCTAATTCCTTCAGATTTTAATTATTGTTGGAGATTTTAAAATGTTTATTTTTTTACCTTTATCTCTCTGTCTCTTTATCTCTCTCTTAATCCAATCTTTCTTTCCCTCTCTTTATTTTGCTTTCTGTACCTGATTTGACATTGAATTGAATATTCTAACTGACACTTCCTGGTTCAGACTCTGCTATGTTCATTAACAAATCTTCAATCTGATTGGTTAAGGAGATACAAAGTTGCTTACCCTGTTCACACAGGTCGCAGATGCCCCATTTGGATATCCCACTGACAGCAACTTGCCGTGCAAAACCCCATAGACAGTCTATGGGCAAGTGCAAGTCGAACGAATGACAGGTGTCTTTTGTTTGCCGCTCACAGCAAAATCTGACCCAATATTACATTACTCATTAATGATTCTTGATGCGCCGACCATCCGGTCCATCTCCCTTTGGAAGACGGAGACCCCGTTGGTAACGCCGAAGGGAACCCTAAGGAAGTGATAGAGGCGGCCGTTTGCCTCAAAAGCAGTATACTGGCGGTCTTCAGGGCTGATGGGGAGCTGGTGGTACGCTGATTTCAGGTCAATGGTCGAAAAGACGCGGTACTGCGCGATCTGGTTGACCATGTCAGCTATGCGGGGGAGTGGGTAGGCGTCCAGCAGGGTGTAGCGGTTTATTGTTTGGCTGTAGTCGATGACCAGGCGTTGTTTCTCGCCGGTCTTAACGACCACAACCTGGGCTCGCCAGGGGCTGGAGCTGCCCTCAATAATCCCCTCCTTCAGGAGCCGTTCCACTTCGGTTTTGATGAAAACCCTGTCCCCGGCACTGTATCGCCTGCTCTTTGTGGCGATGGGCTTACAGTCGGGGGTGAGGTTAGCAAACAGTGGGGGGGGGGTGGGGCTCTGAGTGTGGAGAGGGTGCATCTGGTGCGTGGCGGGCAATTTGGAGGCTGCTGGCTGCGGACTGTGAGTGGGGGGAGGGGGCCATCGTAACGCTTTTGAGGTGGCACTGGAAATCCAACCCCAGTAGAACGGCAGCGCAGAGGTCGGGCAGGACCAGGAGTTTAAAATTATTGAACACAGTCCCGTCTACTACTAGTGTCACCACGCAGTAGCCGCCAATGTCCGCTGACTGGGACTCGGAGGCCATAGAAATCCGCTGGTGCGCAGGCAGGACTGGGAGAGAGCAACGCCGCTCCGTGTCGGGGTGGATGAAGCTCTCTGTGCTCCCGGAGTCAAAAAGGCAGTTTATTGCATGGCCGTTTACCTTAACGTCCATTTTGGACCGAGCTAGTTGGTGCGGTCTTGTTTGGTCCAGCGTCACAGAGGCCAGCGTAGGGGTCGGTGTGTCGCTGCGGGTATCAGACGGGGGGGGGTTGGCGGTCTGCTGCGTCCCGGCTGGTGTCCAAGATGGCGGCGTCCATGATTCCCATGTGGCTGGAGTCGTCCAAGATGGCTGCTGCTGCGGTGGTTCGCACATGGCTGGGGAGGCCCAAGATGGCGGCCCACACGCGGCGCTGTTGGTGGCCCAAGATGGCAGCTCGCACGGCCCACACGCAGCGCTGCTGGCATTCGGGGTGGCTTTGGCCTTGCAGATGCTGGCGTAGTGTCCCTTTTTCCCGCAGCCCGAGCAGGTCGCATTCTTCGCCGGGCAGCGCGCTCTGGGGTGTTTGGCCTGGCCACAGAAGTAGCATTTCTGGCCTTGGGATACTGCTGTCTGGCTTTGGGACATTGCTGCGGTAGTTGGGCCGTTGTTGGGCTGTGGCTGGGGTGGCACGGTGCTATGGGGCTGTCCTACCGTGTCCCAGGTTGTCGTTCCCCGCGGCGTCCACGGTGCAGAGGAGTAGGCATCCATGCCCCGAAAGGCTGCGTCCAGCGTTAGTGCAATGTCGGAGGCTTTGTCGAGGGTGAGGTCACTCTGCTCCAGCAGTCGCTGTCGGGTGTAGTTGGACCTGTGGCCCGCTACGAAGGCATCCCGGATCGGTTCCTCCGTGTACTTAGTGGGCGTTACCGCCTTACACCCACAGGCCCGGCCAAGCACGGACAGTGCTTGGAGGTATTCCTCAGTCGATTCCCCAGGTTGTTGCTTGCGACTCCCCAGAAGGTGCCTAGCGTATACTTCGTTCACAGGGCGCGTGTAGGGCGGCTGTGTACGAGGTCGCGTCCCGGATGACTGAGTACACTCGGTGGTTCACCTTGGAGATCAGGACAGACAGTTTGTCCGCATCCGTTTCGACTGCAGTGGAGGCAGTCAGGAATGTCTCGAAGCACGTGAGCCAGTGAGCAAACTTGGTGGAAGCGTCCGCTTCCCGACTGTCCAGGTCCAGGCATGCTGGTGTGAGGATCTTCTCCATTATAAAAAATGTAGTTAATAAAATTGATGCGCCATCAATTACTCAAAAGACTGAGGTTGAGCGAGTAACAATCAGGCTTTTATTAACTAAAGAATGAAGGTCTTGTCTCAAGTGGTCGACCCGTCCAGAATACTAAGGGACTGGAAGGTAGTCACTTATATACCTGGAATAGTGGGAGGGGTCAGCCGAGGCATGTCCAGACCTGTACCTAGTGGAATACACATACAGGCACAGACAGGTATAACAGTGGTTTACCACAATTCTTCAATCTGATTGGCTAAGGAGATGCACAGTTGCTTGTCCTGTTCACACAGGTCTCAGAAGCCTGTAGAGGGCGCTGCGCTTTTTTGATAGCTGGCTGAGAGGAACTTAAAGTGCATAAGCCCATAAAAAGCCTGTGGGTAAGTGCAAGTATAATGAACAGCTAGCGCCGTTCGATCGACGCTGACCACAAAATCTGGCCCAAGAACTTCAACCATGGAAGCCCTGGACTGTCTGCAGCTCGGCAGAAGAGGCCAAGGTAAGTTTAAGAAATTTGCTTCTGTTTGAACCCTTGTGGGCCAGGAGGAGCAGGAGTGTTCCCCCCAGGTCCTGCAAGAAGTCCTTGGGCCACCCCAGCTTCAGCCACCCCCGATCGCCTCCAGACCTGACTGCCAGGAACTGTTCCCACAGGTCGCCAGCTGCAGCCTCCTTCCATCAAATTCACGCTCATGCCTGCCAGTCTGGTGGTGAATTTGGCCAGGTGTCAAGTGGGACTAGGGAACTTTTATTTAAAAGCGGCCATGCCATTAAGATTGGTCGGACCTCTACATCACCGAACTCTCGGGATGCGCCTCCCGCTAATGGGTTCACACACACACACCGGTCCCGTGCCTCAGTAAAAATTGAGGCCATTAAAGTGAGATGTTTTCAAATGATGTGAAAACCTGCTTAAAGATCCTTTTGTAAAGTGAGTGTGGCACACTCAGCTTCAGCCACTGTGATCCTATCTAGGCTTTCCAGTCACAATAACTGGAATGTTTTCTGTTCTACTGCTGTGACTTCGTACAAGGTTCCTTGCTTTCCACTGCTTGCCATTGAATACAGTCCTTTTGTTGCTTTTTAGCACCATTGAAACTTTCCCTCACTTCTTGGTAGGTTATTAAGTTGGTTGAATTGTATTCAAATTGCTGGGCTCCTCATTAGCCTAGTTTGCAGGTTGAATGGATATAGGTCAGCACAAAGATATGCTGCTCGTTGTCTTCTTTACAACAAGGACCACTTCTGTGTCAGTGAGGTTTTCTGCTTTTTGTGTCCTCTTGTAAATTTTTCCATTCACCTCTACCAGCACAACAACCAGTCAGTCATTTATTATGATGTTGTAAACCAGGATCATTGGGATTATGTAACTATTTTTTTTATTCATTCATGAGATGTGGCGTCGCTGGCACGGCCAACATTCATTGCTCATCCCTAATTGCCCTTGAGAAGGTGAGCTGTCTTCTTGAACCGCTGCAGTCCACGTGGTGAGGGTACTCTGATAGTGCTGTTAGGGAGTGAGTGCCAGGATTTTGCCCCAGCGACTATGAAGGAATGGCGATATATTTCCAAGTCAGGATGGTGTGCGACTTGGAGGGGAACTTGGAGGTGATGGTGTTCCCATGCGCCTGCTGCCCTTGTCCTTCTAGGTGGTAGAGGTCGTGGATTTGGGAGGTGTTGTGTCTGTGTGTTGATAGAGACACTGAAGACAGGAGTTGGTTTCATAGGTGTTTACTAAACAAAGTCTGGAGGGGAACTAACTGATACAACACAATATACAGGCTTATATAGCCCGAGTGGCCATTACCGGCATTACAGTACACATGGGGCTCTTAAAGGCACATACACTACAATTCCTCCCCTTTTAGCCAACCAGTACATAATATTTTAAGTAATTATTAATTACATGTTACAAGAAAAATAATCTACACATTGCTACAGTTAATTAATTATAAGTCAGTCTCCCTGGAGGCTTCCTGACTCGGTCCGGATAACGCCTCGGTGGTGTAGTAGTTTCTGGTGGTGTAGTAGGTTCTTTTGGCAAGGCTGATTCGGCTTGAATGCCAGTGTCGGGTTCATCGGGTTCCAGTATCACCGGATCGGAGGTAGATATGGGTATCTCTACTTCATCGTTAGGCGTATAGAGTTGTGGTGTAGGTTGTCCCTTTTCGGATGACTCTATGATTTGGTCAGCATGGCGCCTTATTATGCTTTCTCCGATGTCCACGGTATACATCAGCGGTCCTAGTCGTGTGCAGATAGTTCCAGGCTGCCATTGCTCGGTACGGTAGTCCCGGGCCAAAACTTGTTGACCTATCTGGAAGGTTCTAGTTGGCCTTTCATTCATGCCTTGAAATTGCCGGTTCTCCACGTCCCTTCTGATGTTGGGCTTGATCAAATCCAGCCGGCATCTTAGGCTTCTATTGAAGAACATCATGGCGGGAATTTGGTTTGTAACCATATGTGTTGCATTCCTGTATGCGAACAACAAGTTATCCACCTTGTGCTGAAGTTTTATGTCTTCATTACCCATGGCCTTTATGGCCTTCTTGAAGGTCTGGACAAACCTTTCAGCCAATCCATTGGTGGCGGGATGGTATGGGGCGGATGTGTAGTGCTTAACCCCATTGTTTTTTAAGAACTTCCTGAATTCTTCGGACACAAATTGCGGTCCATTATCAGAACAGATCTGTTCCGGCAGCCCATTCCTGGCAAATATGGTCCTTAATACTGTGATGGTTTTTTCCGTGGTGGTGGAGGACATCTTTATTACCTCCGGCCACTTGGAGTGTGCATCAACCGCGATTAAGAACATTGAGTCCATAAATGGACCAGCAAAGTCGATGTGCACCCTTTGCCAGGGAGATGAGGGCCACTCCCATGGATGTAGAGGGGCTTGGGGTGGAGCGTTTTGGACCTTCTGGCATCCTAGGCAGCTCTTGGTCATTTCTTCGATGTCTCCATCGATACCTGGCCACCATACAAACGCCCTGGCTAGGTTCTTCATTTTCACTCCACCCAGATGCCCCTCGTGAAGCACCTTTAGAACTTTATCCTGGAGTTTGGGTGGAATCACCACTCTGGATCCACACATCAAGGTTCCTCGGCACACTGACAGCTGTTCTCTTCTTTGCGAGAATGCTGGCAACAGTGGTTTGCCATGTGCTGGCCATCCCTTCACTGTTAAATCGTAGACTTGTGAGAGAGTCGGGTCATTTCTAGTTTCCCTTTCAATGGCAGAATTTGTTACTGGTAGGCATTCGACTATGGTAGAGTGGAAAATCTCCACTGGGTCTACGGTAGGTGCTTCTTCTACCGTTGGCAATGGTAGGCGCGATAACCCGTCAGCATTCCCATGCTGTTTTGATCCTTTGTATTCTATGTTGTATTGGTGTGCCCCTAGAAA
The DNA here is from genome assembly GCF_052327205.1 of Somniosus microcephalus. Classification (NCBI taxonomy): domain Eukaryota; kingdom Metazoa; phylum Chordata; class Chondrichthyes; order Squaliformes; family Somniosidae; genus Somniosus; species Somniosus microcephalus. The sequence continues at coordinate 205,069,749 of NC_140995.1, read as the reverse complement.
AAGGGACCACCTCTGTAGCCTTTGCGCTGTCATAATGGGAACACCCTTTTTAGGGTTGAATATGGAGATGAGGGGTTGATGGTCAGTCAACAAGGTAAATTTTTGTCCGTGTAGGTAATGGTTGAATTTCTTCACTCCCCATACCAGGCTGAGTGCTTCCCTGTCGATTTGGGAATAGTTACGCTCAGCTGAGTTCAGTGAGCGTGACGCAAAAGCTATCGGCCGTTCTGAGCCATCAGGGAACTTATGCGATAATACTGCTCCTACGCCGTAAGGGGATGCATTGCACGCCAGTCTGATTGGCAGTGATGGGTTGTAATGAGCCAAAACTTCTTTGGACGTGATTAAGTCTTTGCATTTATGGAAGGCACGTTTACAGTCTTCGCTCTATTTCCAAATTACTCCTGTTTGTAGCAGTTCATTAAGAGGGTGTAGAAGAGTTGATAAGTTCGGTAAAAATTTGTGATAGTAATTTATTAATCCCAGGAACGACCTTAATTGTGAAACATTTTCAGGTGCTGGGGCTTTTATGACCGCTTCAATTTTTTCAGGTGACTTATGCAACCCTTCCTTATTAATTATGTGGCCACAATATGATATTTGATTTTGGAAAAATTCGCACTTGGGCGATTTGCTCGTAGGCCCCGTTCTCTCAGCCTAGTGAGCACCTGCTCCAAATTGGCAAGGTGCTCGTTGTCGTTTTCTCCTGTTACAAGGATGTTGTCTAGGTAGCATTGAGTCCCCGGAATCCCTTGGAGGACTTGCTCCATAGCTCTTTGCCAGATAGCTGGAGCGGATGCTACTCCGAAAACCAGTCGATTGTACTGGTACAGACCTTTGTGTGTATTTATCGTGATATATTTTTTAGAGGCCTCTTCAACCTCCAGCTGTAGATATGCCTGTGCCAAGTCAATTTTGGTGAAACGTTTCCCCCCGGATAGTGAGGCGAAAATATCTTCTATCCTCGGAAGAGGATACTGTACCGTGTGAAGGACCAGGTTTACAGTCACCTTGAAGTCTCCACAGATGCGAATTTTTCTCTGTTCTTCAGATTTATCATTATTCAATGCTTTCTTCATGACTGGAACGATGGGTGTTGCCCACTCGCTCCAATCTATTTTGGATAATACGCCTGCTTTTTCCAAATTCTCCAGCTCTGCCTCGACTGCTGGACGAATTGCGTATGGCACCGGTCTTGCCTTAAAAAACTTGGGAATTGCTACATCTTCCACTTTTATTGAGGCGGTGATGCCTTTCAAGGTTCCTAGTTTCTCTTGAAACACTTCTTTGGCGTTGGCCAAGATGTCTTTTAATCGTTCAGGTATGACGTCATCATCGGTTTTTTTCTTACTGGTCACCGTCAGTGCCTGAATGGAGTGCCAGTCTAAACGTATTTTTCTGATCCATTCACGTCCCAACAGCGGTGGACCACCATCTTGTAGAATGTATAAATACAACTTTTGTATTTCCTTGCCGTTGTATACAACAGGCACCCTTATTTTTCCTTTGGGGTATACTTTCTGTCCCGTATATGTTTTCAAGATAATGGATGTGTCTTTTAAAGGTATATGCAGAAATAGCCGCTCGTAATCCCATCGATTTATGACGGTCAGAGCTGATCCTGTATCTAGCTCCATTTTAACTGGGGACCCTGTTATCGTGAGGGTAACCCAAATGGTCTGGTAATCATCTTTGGCAATTACATTATGTAATTTGAGACAGCTTAGTCTCTTGTTTTCGGAGTCGCTATCGCTCTTCTGGTCTTCGGAGCTACTGTCCGTCATCATTTGTACCTTTTTGTACTTTTCTTTATTGATTTTTTTTTTCCTGTCTGTGGATTTTTTTTGTCCAGATCGGCATACCCGTGCAATGTGTCCAATCTTTCCGCATTGCCTGCATGCTTTGTCCTTGAACCAGCAGTCCCTCTGGTCATGGGTGGATCTGCCGCAGCGATAACATCTCTCGAAACCCTGTGTCATTTCATGGGTGCCGAAGTCCTGTGTCTTTTGTTGTATCTCTGCAGCTCCTCTTGCGGCTGCTTCGTATGATACAGCCATACTGAAAGCCTTGTCCAGTGTTAAATCTTTTTCAGAAAGCAGCCTTTTCTGTGTTCCTTCACTTAAGAGACTGCAGACGAATTTGTCTCGAAGATAATCTGCTAGTCCTGCCCTGAATTGGCAGTGTTTTGATAGCTTTCTTAATTCGGTGAGGTAATCAGCGTTACTTTCATTCTTGTGTTGATTTCTCTTGAAGAATTTGAATCGTTCCGCTATCAGCAGCGGTGTTGGGTTTAAGTGCTCCTGTAGGGTATCAACAATTTCTTTAAAATTCTTGTCCTTTGGTCTGGCTGGAGTGATTAAATTTCGTAACAGCCCGTATGTCTTTGCGCCCATTAGATTTAGCAGTACTGAAGCTTTTTTTTCATCTTCTATTCCATTTGCGGTGCAATATACCTCCACTCTTTCCACATATGTGGTCCAATCCTCTATCTCGTTATCAAAAGCATTAATATTGCCAGACTTAGGCATCCTAGAAATAAAATGGCGCTTCCCGCGCTTTTCTTTCTTTTCTGCAGAAAAGATATGGCGCTTCCCGCGCTTCCCCGCCGCTGCTGCCGATGACTACGCTGTTTCCCGTGGTTTCCGTTCTTTTTATTTATTTATTTACAGTTGGAGACTCGTTCCCGCCGGACTCTCTCTCTACGTCTGAACGTCGACCTGCTTGCAGCACCGGCCGTCTCCCGAGTGCTCCCTCCCCGTCTGTTACTGCTTGCCTCCGCTTTCGCTGCTTGGCCTAGCTGTAGAGCCAGCCGCTGGAGCCCCAGCCCGATGCCCAGGAAGGATTATTGCAGTACCTGCCACCAGCTTGGCTAGCTGGTGAAACCACAGCTTTTTCTTTTTCTTGATTTTTCTTCAACTTTGGACGCCAGAGGAATCGATGTCCTTGAGGTGCTGCCGAATTGCAGGTAAGTCCGTTTCCAATTCGTCGCCACTGTTGTGTCTGTGTGTTGATAGAGACACTGAAGACAGGAGTTGGTTTCATAGGTGTTTACTAAACAAAGTCTGGAGGGGAACTAACTGATACAACACAATATACAGGCTTATATAGCCCGAGTGGCCATTACCGGCATTACAGTACACATGGGGCTCTTAAAGGCACATACACTACAGGAGGTGCTGTCGAAGAAGCCATGGTGAGTTGCTACAGTGCATCTTGTAGATGGTACACACTGCAGCCACGGTGTGCTGGTGGTGGAGGGAGTGAATGTTTAAGGCAGTGGCTGGGGTGCCAATCAAGCGAGCTGCATTGTCCTGGATGGTGTCGAGCTTCTTGAGTGTTGTTGGAGCTGCACTCATCCAGGCTAATGGAGAGTATTCCATCACACTCCTGACTTGTGTCTTGTAGATGGTGGAAAGGCTTTGGGTATCAGGAGATGAGTCACTCACCGCAGAATACCCAGCCTCTGACCTGCTCTTGTAGCCACAGTATTTATGTGGCTGGTCCAGTTATGTTTCTGGTCAATGGTGACCCCCCCCAGGATGTTGATGTTGGGGGATTCGGTGATGGTAATGCCATTGAATGTCAAGGGGCGATGGTTAGATGCTCTCTTGTTGGAGATAGTCATTGCCTGACACTTGTGTGGCGCGAATGTTACTTGCCACTTATCAGCCCAAGCCTGAATGTCGTCCAGGTCTTGCTACACGCGAGCATAGACTGCTTCATTATCTGAGGAGTTGCGAATGGAACTGAATACTGTGCAATCATCAGCGAACATCCCCACTTCTGACCTTATGATGGAGGGAAGATCATTGTTGAAGCAGCTGTAAGATTCGCGAAATTTTCATCACATAATCACGTAGGAAAATAGGGTTAATAAAACAGCTTTATTGACCAAAAGAAGCTTATACAGAGAAACCTTTGATAAAAGGGCACACAAAATGGCCGCCAGACCTCGTGACCAGCTTCTGGGACCATTTGAATTTCTGTTACTGCAAGCCAGACAGGCTTGTGGATTGAGGGCATTAAAAGCCCGCGAAAACCAGTTTCGGGAAGCCGAAACTCATGGAACTGAGCATACATATTGATTAGATTATAAGTACAGGACAGATTTGGGTGGCAGGATGAGACCCATCAAGAAATGGGCGGACAATTGAACGAACGCTTTAACCCATTACACTGTACAAAGAGAAGCCGTTTAACAGCCATCCAGGGCAATCTCCAGACCGATCAATATACAAACCAAGTTACGGTAACAAAGCAAAGACATTATCGGCCCAGGAAGGCCAGTTAAGCTATCACCGACTCCCGTTATGAAGACAAAACACCCCTGCAGAGAGTTCTGCCCGCCAAAATTATTACAAAGACAGGACTATGATTTGGCGGGAGATAAGAATGTTCCAAAAAAGTATAACTGTGGATTGAGTAAAGTCCATCGGGGCTTCTTCCTTCGGTTCGGAACGTGTTCGGTTCGTGGTTCGGTAAACGGTGTCCAGCGGGGTGTTCAGCCGTGTGTTCCGCGACTTTGGGAGGTTCGGCCAGGCAAGGCCCGGCCACGACGGGAAGACGACGAGGGAGGCCCGGGTACTTTTGTCGGGAGATCATCGACGACCCAGGCCGGAGAAGAAGACACTCAGGTCCCGGAGTGTGCATCCAGTTCAACATCACATCGGTAACGGATGCATCCAGTTCTTCAACATCACATCGGTAACGGATCCATCCGTGGCGAGTGCTCACCAAGGCTGTATCGGCTGCCTCCATCGCAGGAGAACCAAGAGGAAAACAAGCTGCGCCAGAAGCTTCCAAACCCACGTGACGACGGAAAGCAGTGTCGAAAGGCTGCAAAGCCTTTTTCTCAATTCTTAAAGTGGTGAGCATAATCCCGAGTCCCTCAAATCGAAACTTAGTTAGGTTTAGGGGAGGGGGTTAAGGGTAATTGTAATGTGTTACCCCTTTCACGATGTGCCGTGTGTTCCCCATTTCTATAGAGTTAAGTTTATAGATGTGTGCATGCTTGTAGTTGCTTTAATCTGTGCATATGACATGTATTTTATAATGCTGCAAACTGTTCAATAAAGGCATCCATTTCGTGCTATTCGACCTGGTCTATTGAGTTTTTCTCTGCACTACAGCTCCCTGCACCTAAGTCCAAGGTCTAGAACCGTAGGGGTGAGTGGGTCGAACCACTCACGGGTAATTATTGCAAGAAGCCTGGCAGGAGACCAGAGCAAGCAAGAGAAACCCCCTACACAGCCGACGATGGCTGGGCCTAGGACACTGCCCTGAGGAACTCCTGCAGCGATGTCCTGGGGCTGTGATGATTGACCTCCAACAACCACAACCATCTTCCTTTGTGCTAGGTATGACTCCAGCCAGTGGAGAGTTTTCCCCCTGATACCTATTGACTTCAATTTTTCTAGGGCTCCTTGATGCCACACTCGGTCAAATGCTGCCTTGATGTCAAGGGCAGTCATTCTCGCCTTACCTCTGGAATTCAGCTCTTTTGTCCATGTTTAGACCAAGGCTGTAATGAGGTCTGGAGCTGAGTGGTACTTAGCATCAGAAAGCTATCCAGAGGGCCTTAATCCAAGCAGTTCAAAATATAATCCCACAGTTTCATATTGGATAACACTGCTGATCAACTAAACATGTTAATAATAGAGGTTGGCAATCTAACTTGCAAATAAATGGACCAGACATTGTAAATTGATTAAGTAGATAATATGTGTTAACTGCAACAAAGTACGAAATGCAAACGTGAACTAAATAAAATATTAAATTCTTCCTAATGCAGAAAAGCTATACGGTATATGTAGTTGTGAAGAATGCTCAAAACTCCTAACTAAAATGCATTAAAAGGATTGAATGGTGCAATATATTTCGTGATACATAAAGTGTTGCATTTCTCAATCATGACTGTAACAAATCAAATTAAAAATGCTTGTTGATTGCTTGATACCTGTGTTAGTGCTGTAATCCATATCAAGTTATAGTGACAGTAAACTTCAAGTGAACTAACTGTATACAAGATAAATTTCCAGCTGAAGCCTGAAAAAATGTATAACTTATCACAGACCAAACTAATCAAAATTTTGAAAGCAGAAATATATTTCTTTTTTGCTACTTATTTGTGGATTTAAATTAAAGCTGGATTTAAAACAACTTAAACTATCTGGCCTAGAAATTCGGTGGGCTGCGCCACCAGTTAGCACCTAAAGAGGGCACTCAGTGGCTTTAGCGCCACTGGCCACGTCTCCCGCGATATTTAGCGAGGCGCTAATGGCGGCGTTAGCCTGTAGCGCTGCGCCGCCACCGATGACATCATCGGTGTGCGCAGCGCCCCGCTACCGCCCCGATCGCGATATTTGGTCGCGCCCGCCTCTGTAACACCGGTCGCAAATCGCACCCGGTTCACGGGGCCTACCTGTGGCGGTAGTGGCGCAAATTAAGGTGGAGGTGCGGGGCGGCCATTTTTTTCGGTGCCCGCCTGCCAGCACCTCCGTCCCCAGCCTCCTGATCCCCCCCCCCCCCGGGCAGTGCCGGCTGTGTCCCGAGAGCCTGGCACTTCTCGGTGCCGGGCTCTTTTGCCGGCACTCGCGATCGGTCATCGCGCTGGTGCAGGCCCCTCCCCCTTAAGAAGGGGAGGAAGGCCTGCAGCATGCCGTGCCGCAGCGTGCGGCGCTGCAGCACGTTGCGCTGCGATATTCAGTTTGAGCGCCCCAAGAGGGACGCGGGGCATCTCGAGCAGTGCCCCGCGTCCCTCTTGGGGCGCTCAAGCTGAATTTCCGGCGGGCGCAACGGCTCCGTGCGCAGCGGTAATTCCGGTGCCCAGGCGAGCTTGGCGCCCCATTCGGGGCACCACCGAATTTCTAGGCCTCTGTGTCTTAACACTTGTTCTAATCACTATAGAACATATTAGCTATTCTTTTAATTTTCTCTCCTAAAGACGCTGAGTCTTGTTGAGATATAGTTTCATCAGTGCTGGCAACTGTTATGACATCACCATTCTTCATGTGTGAACCTGGATAGTGGAGCACGGGAGTTCCTGGAACCGGGTAGGGTGCCTTTGTAGTGGACTACCAGCAAAGGATGGGGGCAGAATCGGGATCCGCCAGGGTTTAGCCAGAGGACGTGGCTAAAGTATTAAAAAGTGTACTTTGCACCTGCCTTCACAAAGGAAGTGGATGAGGTGAATGTTACACTAAAAGAGGAGAGGGAAGTTATAGACAGGATAATAATAGATAGAGAAGCTGTACTGAAAAGATTAACATTACTGAAAGTTGGTGAGTCACTGGGTCCAGATGGAATGCCATCCTAGGTTGCTGAAAGAAGCAAAGGTAGAAATAGCAGAGGCATTGGTCACAATCTCAACCCTCATTGGATGCAGGAGTAGTGCCAGAGGACTGGAGGGTTGCTAATGTTATACCACTATTCAAGAAAGGGGAGAAGGATAAACGTGGAAACTACAGGCCAGCCAGCCTAACATTAGTGGTGGGGAAGTTATTGAAAACCATTATCAAGGACAAAATAAACTTTCATTTGGAAAGGCATAGGCTAATCAAAGAGGGCCAGCAGGGATTTGTTAAAGGTAAATCATGTCTGACTAACTTAATTGAATTCTTTGATTAGGTAACAGAGAAGGTTGATCAAGGTAGTGCAGTAGATGTATATATGGACTTTTGGAAGGCATTCAACAAAGTGCCACAAAGGAGGCTTATTAAGAAGATTCAAGCCCATGGAATTAAGGGGGAAGTGGCGGTATGGATACAAAATTGACTCAGTGACAGGAAGCAAAAGGTGGTGGTGGATGGATGATTTTCAGACTCAGGTGGTTTGCAGTGGTGTTCCTCAAGGGTCAGTTTTGGGTCCATTACTCTTTACAATTTTCATAAACGACTTATACTCTGGTATAGGGAGCAGCATTATAAAGTTTGCAGATGATATGAAACTTGGCAAAGTAGTAGATTATGATGAGGATAGCTATAGGCTTCAGGATGACATAGACAGGATGGTGAAATGGACAGAAGTATGGCAGATGGAGTTCAATGCGGAGAAGTGCAAAGTGATACACTTTGGGAGGACTAATATGGAAAGACAGTATACTATCAATGACATGATTTTGAAAAGTGTAGATGAGCAGGGAGACCTTGGCATCCATATACACAAATCCTTAAAGGTGGCAAGGCAAGTTGACAAGGTGGTTAAAAAAATATGGGTTATTTGGGTTTATAAATACAGGAATAGAATATTTTGTTTTATTTCATAGAACATAAAAGCAAAGGGATCATGCTAGAACTTTATAAAGCACTGGTTAGGCCTCAGCTGGAGTATTGGGGACAATTCTGGGCACCACACTTCAGGAAAGATGTAAAGGTATTAGAAAGGATACAGAGGAGGTTTACCGGGATGTTACCAGGGATGAGGAACTTTAATTATGAGTAGCGATTGGAAAAGTTAGGAATGTTCTCGTTGGGGCAGAGAAGGTTAAGAGGTGACCTAATAGAGATTCTCAAGATGATGAGAGGTTTTGATAGAGTAAATAGGGAAAAAGTCTTCCCTCTGGTGAGTGAGTCAAGAACTAGAGGTCACAGATTCAAAATCATTGGCAAAAGATCTAAAGGGGAAATTAGGAGAAGTTTTTTCACTCAAAGAGTTGTAAGGACCTGAAAAGATGGTGGAAGCTGATCCCATCACTAATTTTAGATGGGAGTTAGACAGCTGCTTGAGGATGAAGAACTTACAGGGTTACGGACAAAAAGCGGGGATGTGGGACTAAGCACGACTGCTCTTTCAAAGAGCCAGCTCAGGCACGACAGGCCGAATGGCCTCCTCCTGTGCCATAAGTTTCTATAAACATATTTTCTTCATTCAGACCCTAGCAACGCTGGATATCAGGGACGCCTTGTAAGTCTTGATGATAGCTACAGTAGTTTTCAAAAATGTGCGCATCTTATACCTTCAAAGGTATTGTGCTAATATGAATGGTTATAACAATAACTTACATTTATATAGCGCTTCACAATTTCAATAAATTCCCACTCGCACTTAGACCGACTCTGTTACAGCCGTCCCAGAGGAATACAGGCCTAGATATGTGACCGCCATGAAAGCTGCCAGTGCCGGGTGTTAATGCCCACCGAAAATGGTGGCGCTGGCCGGACCAAAAAATTGGCGTTGGGGACTAATTAACATTAGCCCGGCACTTAACTCACCGTGGAACACCGTCCTGGTGGCGTTGGTCCTGTCAGGAGGCTCCAATGTAGCATGACCGAAGCGTAGTTGCAGCTAGAACAGCCTCTCCGAAAGCGAGGCTGCGATTTCAGAAAACATTGTCAGTTTCTTAAAGGGACAATGCCTTCTGAAATGAAAAAAATAAAATTGATGTAAAAAGATGCAGTTTTTAGCCCTTACAGCTCAACTGCCTTCTGAAAAAAATAATAACATTGAAACAAATTCCCAAATGAGTGTCTTCAGCTCTTAAAGCTGAATTCCCTTCTGCATCTAAAAGAAAATGGGAAAAGTACTTCAGCACTAACACAAATGGCTCAGCAAGCCAAGTAATGGGCACCCAGAGTGTTGCACGCAGCTCTCCAGCTTTGTGCAGGGGGTCAACATTGCAAGGGAGGTCCTTCGGCTCAGAATTGTTGAGCTGGAGTACGAGCTGCAGACAGGGAGGGGGAGAGTTACCTGGACATTTTGTTCCAGGAGGCAGTCACACACTTTAGGTTAAGTAGTACTTTAGAGTTTGTCAGTAGTCAGGGACAGGAGAGTGTGACTGTGAGTCAGGAAGGTATGAGGACCCAGGATGTAGTGATGGAGGAGCCTCGGCCCTCGACCTTGTCCAACAGGTACGAGGTACTTGCTACCTGTATGGATGAGGAAAAGGACTGCAGGGAGGATGGGCAAACTGGCCATGGCACCATGGTACGGGGGCCATCCAAGTGGGGGGAGAAGGAAGGAATGTGGTAGTAGTCAGGGACAGTATAGTCAGGGATAGACACTGTTCTCTGCAGCCGCGAAAGAGAGTCCTGAAGGCTGTGTTGCCAGGGTTAAAAATATCTCCTCGCGGCTGGAGAAGAACTTGGAGTGGGATGGGGAGAATCCAGTTGTCGTGGTCCATGTAGGAACCAACGACATAGGTAGAACTAAGAATGAGGTTCTGCTGAGGGAGTTTGAGGAGCTAGGGTCTAAACTAATAAGTAGAACCTCAAGGGTAATAATCTCTGGATACTACCTGAGCCACGCGCAAATTGGCATAGGGTCAAACAGATCAGAGAGTTCTCAAAGAGTGGTGTGGGAAGAAGGGGTTTCAATTCATGGGGCACTGGCACCAGTACTGGGGAAAGAGGGAGCTGTTCCGTCGGGACGGGCTCCACTTAAACTGGGCTGGTACCAGCATCCTGGCGAATCGAATAACTAGGGCTGTAGATAGGGCTTTAAAGTAAAAAAAGTGGAGGGGAGGGGTCAGGTGAGGGGAAATTTAGAAATCTAAAGAGAAAGGTCAAGGCAATAAAGCAGTGTAGCAATTTGGGTAAAAATATGCAGAGTGTGACAGGAAAGGACAGAGTTTAACAGTAGCAGTGCAGCAGAGAATAAGGTCAAAGCAGGGAATAATGGTAAAAAATTTAATTAAAGGCTCGTTATCTGAATGCATGAAGCATTCGTAACAAGATAGATGAACTAGTGGCACAAATGGAGATAAATGGGTTTGATCTAATAGCCATTACAGAGACGTGGTTGCAAGGTTGGGAACTAAATGTTCCAGGGTACTTGACATTTCGAAAAGACAGGCAGAATGGAAAAGGAGGAGGAGTAGCTCTGATAAAGGATGACATAAGGACAGTAGGAAGAAAGGATCTCGGCTCGGAAGATCAGGAAGTAGAATCAGTATGTGTGGAGTTAAGGAATAACAAGGGGCAGAAAACACTGGTAGGAATAGTATATAGGCCCCCTAACAGTAGCTATATGGTTGGACAGAACGTTAATCAAGAAATAGTAGGAGTTTGCAACAAAGGTAATGCAATAATTGTGGGGGACTTTAACCTTCATATAGACTGGACAAATCAAATTGGCAAAGGTAGTCTGAAGGACGAGTTCATGGAATGCATCCGGGCCAGTTTCCTAGAACAATACATCATGGAACCAACCAGGGAACAGGCTATTTTAGATCTTGTATTGTGTAATGAGACAGGGTTAATAGTAAAGGATCCTCTGGGGCAGAGTGATCATAATATAGAATTTCACGTTAATTTTGAGAGTGACTTGCCTAAGTCCGAAACTAGAGTCTTAAACTTAAATAAAGTCAATTACATAGGTATGAGGGGCGAGTTGGCTAAGGTACATTGGAAAAGTAGATTAAAAGATATGGTGGTAGATAAGCAGTGGCTAGCATTCAAAGAAATATTTCATAATTCTCAACAAAAATACATTCCATTGCAAAACAAAAACTCCACGGGAAAAGTGATCCAACCATGGCTAACTAAAGAAGTTAAGGATAGCATTAGATTGAAAGAAGAAGCTTATAATGTTGCGAAGAATAATAGTAAGCCTGAGGATTGGGAGAGTTTCAGAAACCAGCAAAGGATGACCAAAAAATTGATCAAAAGGGAAAAAATAGAATGAGAGAAAACTAGCAAGAAATATAAAAGCAGATTGTAAGAGCTTCTACAAGTATGTAAAAAGAGAGTAGCAAAAGTAAACGTTGGTCCCTTAGAGGCTCAGACAGGAGAAATTATATGGGGGAATAAGGAAATAGCAGAAATGTTAAACAAATATTTTGTATCTGTCTTCACAGTAGAAGACACAAAAAGCATACCAAAATGGTGGGGAACCAAGGTGAGGGTGAGGAACTTAAGGTAATTAATATAAGTAGAGAAAAAGTACTAGAGAAACTAATGGGACTAAAAGCCAACAAATCCCCTGGACCTGATGGCCTACATCCTCGGGTTCTAAAAGAGGTGGCTGAAGAGATAGTGGATGCATTGGTTTTGATCTTCCAAAATTCCCTAGATTCTAGAATGGTCCCAGCGGATTGGAAGGTCGCAAGTGTAACACCGCTATTCAAGAAAGGAGGGAGAGAAAAAACAGGGAACTACAGGCCAGTTAGCCTGACATCAGTCGTCGGGAAAATGCTGGAATCCATTGTTAAGGAAGTGGTATCAGGGCACTTAGAAAATCATAACATGACTAGGCAGAGTCAACATGGTTTTATGAAAGGGAAATCATGTTTGACAAATTTATTAGCGTTTTTTGAGGATGTAACTAGCAGGGTAGATAAAGGGGAACCAGTGGATGTAGTATATTTGGATTTCCAAAAGGCATTCGATAAGGTGCCACATAAAAGGTTATTACACAAGATTAGGGTTCATGGGGTTGGGTGTAATATAGTAGCATGGATAGAGGATTGGTTAACGGACAGAAAACAGAGTAGGGATAAACTGATCTTTTTCAGGTTGGCAGGCTATAACTAGTGGGGTGCCGCAAGGATCAGTGTTGGGGCCTCAGCTATTTACAATCTATTTTAATGACCTAGATGAAGGGACCAAGTGTAATGTAGCCAAGTTTGTTGATGATACAAAGCTAGGTGGGACAGTAAGCTGAGGAGAACACAAAGAGTCTGCAAAGGGATTTCAATAGACTAAATGAGTGGGCGGTAAGGTGGTAGATGGAGTATAATGTAGGGAAATGTGAGGTTATTCACTTTGATAGGAAGAATAGAAAAACAGAATATTTTTTAAATGGTGAGAAACTTTCAAATGTTGGTGTTCAGAGAGATTTGGGTGTCCTTGTGCAAGAAACACAGAAATCTAGCATGCAGGTACAGCAAGCAATAAGGAAGGCAAACAACATGTTGGCCTTATTGCAAGGGGGTTGGAGTATAAGAGTAAGGCAGTCTTGCTACAATTGTACAGGGCCTTGGTGAGACCACACCTGGAATACTGTGCACAGTTTTGGTCTCCTTTTCTAAGGAAGGACATACATGCCTTGGAGGCGGTGCAACGAAGATTCACTAGATTGATTCCTGGGATGAGAGGGCTGTCCTATGATGAGAGATTGTGTAGGATGTATAAAATTGGATTGGAAAGTTTTCTTTGTGGTGGCATTTATTTACATATTGTGGCCAAGAGGACACTGTGATGGTCAGTAACAGAGGGAAGGTAAGGTGTAGGACAAATGTTGAATGGGGAATTTGGGTTGTGGTCACTGGTACCGCAGGCAGAGGATATCCTGGCCAGAAAGGGGCTGTCTGGGTTGCTTCCTCCACTTCTGCTTCCTCCTCTTCCTCCTCTTCCTCTTTCCTCTGTGAACGGATGCTGTAAATCTGAAATAAAAGCATAAAATGCTAGCAATACTCAGCAGGTCAGGCAGCATCTCAACCTGAGACATGAACTCTGTTTCTCTCTCCACGGATGTTGCCTGACCTGCTGAGAATTTGCAGCATTTTCTGTCTTCTCAGAGGCCTTCTTTGACCATCCGAGCCCTTGCAAGTATCCAGCAGCACACCCTGCAATCCCTGCACACTTAAAAAAAAACTTTTAACATGTATTGCAGCAAGCCACTACTTCAATAAAATAAGAAAAAAATCCAGTCCAAAAACTTAAATGCAAACTTACCTGAAAGATGTGTGTGTCCTTTTAAGATGTGGTGATAGTGTCTCTGTCAGTCTGCTGAACGCTGGGTTTTCATGGCGAGCTTAGTACCCAGCGCTAAGGTCGAAGTTCGCTGAGGTGACGTTGATTTATATTAAAATGGTGGCCGCCGAGGCCCGCGTCAGAGATGGGCGCTAGGTGGCGGCTGCCATTTTTCGACCACATCGTGGCAGTAATTGGCTCAATTTCTAGGCCACAGTCTCGTTACTCACTGCAACTCCTCAAGGAAAGCTTGGCTTCCCCTGCCACAGCCTTGCCCCCAATCAGAAGAGCCCCATGAGACAGCTCTGGCAGCCTATCTGGTATTGGCAGGAGGCCTTAGGGTCATATGATTGTTCGCTGCTTCCCACTGACTTTCCGGCTGAAACGGGTGAGAAGTTGACCAGTGGGATTTAAATGAGGCCCGGGTGTTAAAATACCCCAGGCCTAATTTCTGGAGCAGCGGGTGTATTTCTAACTCACATTGCTACTCACCCGCTGCAAACTGGCCCGGATTTAAAATCAATGTATGTGGTCACAGGGGACAGCAAAATAACATGTCCTCTGACTCACAGTCAGCAACACCACAGGAGATCTAGTAGTAGACATAACAGATTTCATGCTTCAACTAGGGAGGAGCTCTCAAAAGGTGCACGGCTCACGGGAAATTGTGATTTTTTTTTTTGCATGTTAAAATTAATATACGGGAATCTATGTGCTTGGGATTTCCTGCAGTGCTACCTCCCAACGCACATTTCTCTGGGGCAAAAGGAAATCTACGAATTAGGATTTTTAAATCGAGAAATAATTAGTTTTCAACAATCCACAAACCCAAAACAAACTGGGAAATTTTGGTAAAAATTGGTTAAAAAAAACTTTAAAGGCCCTAATCTGTGCATGCACAACGCAAGTGCTCAGCAAACTGCCGCACTTGCAGCAACTGTTCCAAATCATGTTATTAAAAATGTTGAGTTTTTTTTCCTGGGGAGCCTGCCTCGAGTCCTCTGGCTCCCCACCATGGCTGGCTCCCATGAACAACACCATATGAGATCTCCAGGTATTTATAATTAATTTTAAGGTAAGCTTCTGTTAATTCTTTACTCATTCCCCTACTTCCACTAAACATGAATCAACTCTACTTCATTATATATGTATACATCTTTGTGTCACTAGTACTCCATCTTTCCTCTAACCTATACTGTTCCCAAAGTAATTAATCATTGATATTTACAGTGTCAGTAAACAGTACTATAGGATAAAAACAGAGGTACAGTAAATAATTAATACTTTATATATTCTAATATTCAGAGTGCAACCTTTTGATGATATTTTGTATAAATGCCTTTTCTGATGGTGTTATTTCATAAAGAAATTTCTGTCTTACCATTATACGTTAAAATGAGAAATGTATTTTCTAACATACAGGTAAAGCTGCCTGTATTGCTGGTCTGTGTATCACACCCCATGAGCTAAAGTCCCGACTTGGAGAGTTTCAGCAATACTGTCCTATCAGCCTTCAGTTAAAAGGGGAATTTGAAGACTGTTCTGTCAATCCATCATTGGAATTTGCAGCAGAGTTCCGAGGACATTACTATAAAATGGCTTCAAAGGAGGCCTTGGATGTAAGTATGCTTCTGGTAGTCAGAGATAATAATGAAAATTAATTGAGAATTGAAAATAAGAATCTTTCAAATTTACTCCTCCTCATATGAGTTATAGCCCAGTTCAGAGTCCTTTAGGTTCAAGTGTTCCTCTACCTTCATAAATGTTGGTGAACCAGAGCAGACAGTGGAATAGTGTGTTAAATACTGTCGTCTTCAAACGGTTTCCCCTTTCAGTAGCCTATACGTTGTTTGAAAATGCCAAAGATCTGCCTGCTTTACAGTTGTTTGATTCATTTTATTGTTATTTATCATTTTGTTATAACGTTTATGTTAAGCTGTTTCTCTTTCATGTGTTCATTTATGGAATTCTACACCAATGGTACAATATATGAAAGCAATTTGCACTGAAAGCCAGCTGTAAGTTTGTCAATATAAACAAAAAGCAAAAAAACTGCAGATGACAAAATGCTGGAAACTCTTAGCAAGCCAGGTAGCATCTGTGGAGAAGAGAACAGTGGAGTTGACATTTCAGGCATTGACCCATAAGTTTGATGATATAGAAGCAAGTTATTAAAATGTGTGTACAGTTACATATTGGCCTGATATTTTCTTGGAGCTGCTCCCACCCTGCCATCATAATTTTGCCAGAAGTGTGGCAGAAACCCTTTTTTAATGAGCATAAGTGGTTTCCACTGCACTTCCAACAAAGTTAAGGTGGCGGAACGGAGCAGCTCGGAAAAAATTCCAGGCTATTATCTCTTGGTATAAGCACATTCATGGCATGGTCTTATTAGTAATTGTTGCCAAAACCAATACGTACATAGTAAGAATGGTATAGTCAAGCTAATTATATGGAAGTCTAGTTTTATACATTTTTTGTCCACCTTGTTCTATTTCAAAAATAAGAATCTGTTATACACAATACACATAGTTATATGCGAGAGAGAAAAAAAATCAAGCATAAAGTAGCACCCAAATACAGAGATGATCTCAGTATTGTAAGGAATTAGCCACACACACGCTAGCGGGGTTGGGGCTATTTGTCTCTGACCAGTCAGAAGCCTCTGAGCTGCTCCAGGGACCCCCTTGTGGTTTTGGAGCGCTCCCCTATTCCTGAGTTCTGACCGCTGGACTTATTCAGTAGCGCTGTAGACAGAAAACAACGTGACTCGTGGTTTGGGTGCAAAACAGACCAGCATTTATTGAAAACTAAAGAAAGAAACAACTTAGAAAAATCGATAAGCTCTTATGCCTGGTACAACACTTTTGCTTAAGCGCAGTACACTTAGTGTCCACTAGAGGGCTCCCTGCCCAGTGCAACACTACCTTATTTTTAAATACAGTACTTTAATATAGACTTTAAAAAATAGCTACACAGCGTTCACCACAGCTCTACAGCTTGATGCAACACTCCTTTTAATACAGTTTTACATACAGTACTTTAAAACAGCTACTCCTTTTTAATACAGTTTTAAATACCAAATTCAATGTTCACTACAGCACTTCTCTGCTAAGTGCAACACTGTCTTGCTTAAATAGGGGAGGAGAAACAGACACACCGAAGAAAATCGACTAAAATCACAATTCCAACGAAATTCCCACTTTACTCCCACCCCTATACCTATCCTAAGTTGCCTTGTGGAAGGCCAGAAAAATATATGCTCACCACTGGAAATGCCTGCTCCGTGTCCTGCGAACTTAGATCTTCACTGCCCCGAAGTGAAAAACACCCCAATGTTTTAAAAGTAAACTGCTGGTGTTTCGCTTCTACAGGCAGACTCCCACGCTGTAGAGGGACACGGAGGCGAGGCCAGAGAGAGGGAGAGCTTCTGGGAAGCTATCTTTTATACCCCCTTTTGGGGCCCGCCCAGATCCGGATGCTTCTGGGCTAAAACAAAAGGGATCCAACTGCCCCATTGTCCAGTAATGGGTTTGAATGTGTTCTCCCATTCATTTAAACGGTTTCTCCTCAGTTTGGATGTGTCCACTTGATATACAAACAAATGCTAATGGCATTCAATTTCTTTGTAAACAAAGCATTGTCCTGTGGTCATCTGGAACCGTAATTGATTGACAGTCTTGCGTGCTTAGCAAACAAAGTTCCTTTGTTCATGCTGGCAGTTTCAAGCACTTGATCTTAGAGTCAACATTGTATAACGTTCTGTAAACAGGCATCGATTGTCCTGCTGCAGGGCGGTGGGAAACTCCCCTTTGATTGACAGATTTGACTGCCATTGAACCTTTCTTCACAGACACAGAAAGCTGTTTTCCAAGTCCTTTGTCTTCGGCCATGCGGTCTGACGGCCATTTTTGATCCCTGAAATTTTTAAAGGTGTATCACCCAGAGATTCTTTAATCAAAGAAATTAATCTTTGGAGCTGTAAATTATTGCGAATTCTTACAGTATGACCCACTTCCTTATTTTAAGTAATACTTTTGTCTAACACATTTATGCTTTTCTTTCTGGAAAATTAAACTGATTGATATCACTCAACTTTTATTGACATTGTGACAAAAAAGTATATAACCAAAACATGCATAACTTCAATTTGTCTACTTTATCAATTTGTTGTCAGATATTCCTGAACAATCCAGAGGTGTTCATACCTCCATTAGCTTCTATACCGCTTCCGACACCTGATATGCTACCAATAAAGCTTACTGCAGCTGGAGTGAAGGCCGTGTTTCCTAAACATGCAGAACTGCAGGGCTACTGTCCAGTTACATTTCTGGATGGGAAACAGAGGTAGATTCAACTTATCAATTGTTTAGAGGATAAAGAAACTTTATAAAATTTAGAAGAAAGTGTCTTGACAGGGAAGTATTTCTAACTGCTGTTTTGATCCTTCTATCAGATATGAAGCATTGGTCCCTGGACACATAGATTATGCTGTTGAGTACAGAGACAAAATATATCTTTTTCAAGATGAGGAACACCGTGATAAATTTATGCGGTAAGTGCTTCTGAATAATATATTCAGCTCAATGTCCTCATTATCAAATATTTGAGCCTTTTGTATAAGAGTTGAATTTTAGATCATTGTAAATTTAAATTTTATTGCAGAATTTTACAATGCCTTACACACTGGTGTAGCTGTACATTTATTTACATAGCATTTTTCAAGACCCTGAATTCATGAGCCGTAATTTGTGGCCCCTACGGGCACGTACGAGGTGTGCATGCGCCCGTAGGGACCGCACAAGTTCTGGGTTTTCGCGCACGAAGCGCATGTGCGAAAACCAAGAACTTGTGATCTATCAAGAATTTTATTGACAGACCCTCCGCTTCCCCGGGAAAAGACCATCCATGGGCGGAGAGTTGGGCTATTTGCCCAACTTCTGCCCAGCAAATGCCCGTGAAATTCTTATCAGGGCAAGAGTTTAAAAAAAAAATTTTAATCAATCATTATACATTAAAAAACCTGTACAATAAGGTAAGTTTGTTTTTAGCCCCTTTAAAACATGTACATTTATTTTTCAAAAAATAAAATTTTTGTTTTAAATATTTAATTAAATGCCATTTTAATTAAATTTAAATATGTAATTTTTAAAAATGTATTTGAAGTGTAGATGTATTTTTGGGAGTATTCCCATTCATGCTTCTAGGGATTCAGATTCCGTACATACCGAATCCTCATAAGCATGAATGGGGATTCCCTCCTTTTATTGGTTGGGCTGGTCCATATGATCCCAGGGGCACTTGCGAACTGTGTGCACCCCTGAGATACGCGGGCCTCCACCCGCGGGTACCTGGAGAGTCCCAGGACCACAAATCTCCGGACTTCCCGGACAGGTACGCGGGCATTTTATTTGCAGATCGGAGGCATTTCCCCATGGGAAGCCTCCGACTCCAAATTCAGGGCCAATGTAATTATTCTATTCGCAGAGTTGTATATATACTAATATAGTAATGTTACTCTCTTCAGCACCACAGTAAATTGTTGGTAGTGGCCATGGGTGATGGGATAACTGAGCAGGGATAGGGCATTAGGAGCTTCCCTACCTTGTCTAAGAGTGCAGGTTGGATTTTTGTCATTATTACTGTAGTGACTGCGACAACTGGAGGGTATATTACCATCTACCCTTTTGAGTCTGCTTGCTCTCTTTCTGTAAAATTGTGATGTGCACGTACATGCCCAATCCTGCAATCCCAGTGGGGAGCCACACTCAAAGGGAGCACAGGTCATTGATGGGGATACAATACTATAGCCACAATTTGCTGACCTGCATTCCCTTCAAAAAGCATTCTGACCTCTACCCAAATTCCGGAACACCTGTTGCACAATTGGTGAATTTACCCTGTGGTGTTTATGAAGAAACCTTGACCTGGAATATCTATGACCGCTAGTGTACTTCTCCCTAATTTCAACACCTTCCCATCAAAAGGGTCAGATATTAGACCAGGGAATGGGTGTTGGGAATTCCAATTGACGTGTTGGACGAGAGTGGAGTCACTTTATTTTTAGAATTTTAAAGCAGCCCTTTACAAAGGGGGTTGAGGTACAGCAATTATTTTCCAAGAGGGAGAACCCAGCAGCCCCTGGACTGGGCACTCTTCAGCTGGCCTCATCTGGGACCCTAGATGCACCCCTATTGACACATGCATCCATCATTGGCAGGCTAATTGCAAGGATAATCAGGGTACCTCCCCGGCCCTAGACAGTCCACTGACATCAATGGCTGATATTTCTGATACATTTATCATCTTAGCACTTACAGTGGTATGTACTTCACACTATGGCTGCGATTTCGCCTATCTGGGCGGCTACATGACGGGAGAGACTGGTGGCGGATGGAGACCCCACTGCTGAGTTGATCCCACTGAAAAATAAGACTTTACCATAATGGGCCTTGTTAAGCCCACCTTGCGCGTTTCCCAGCCCTATTAAAAGGTGCGGGTCTGGTGACGTCATCGGATGACGTGATTCTTCCCGGTATATTTAAAGGGGCCATGGCCCCATTTGCATTCACTTGTGATTTCAGTTAACGCATTGCTGTCAGTGTGTACAGATGTGCATAATATCTTCCCATCATCAAAGAGCAGCGCCTTGCTTCATTGAGGAATCGCTCCATCATCTTGTGAAGGGAGTGAGAGCATGTAGGGAGGTTCTCTTCCCTACCGATGGTAGGAAGAGGCCTCCCCAGCAGACAAAGGCAGCGTGGCTGCAGATAGCGTAGGAGGTGACAGGAATGTGAGTTGTGGTTCGGACCTGGGTGCGGCGCCGCAAGAGGTTTAATGATCTTCTAAGATCAGGAAAAGTGAGTATAAAGCCACACTTACCTTAATGCTGCTGTGCCTCTCATCACATCCCCACCACTTTGCATTGCCATCCCTCCTCCTGCAAACTGTTACTCAACCCACCATCCCTTGGACGTTCATCCATCCCTCTCGCTCTAGCTACATTATCATGTCCCCATCTTACTATGCACCCCTCACACTCACCCTCATCGTTATGCAATGACATTAACTAACAACACAAAAGAAGGCAACTTGGTATTTGCACCCCACTGCATCATTTTCTCCCTCTAAAGATGTAATCCATCCATTCCTTACACTCATTCCATCACTCTCACTCAACCTTCTCTTCTTTCCCTCCTTGCAGGAAAAGAGAGCCCACAATAAGAGGGAGAGGGAGAGAACCGGAGGAGGACCTCAATGCATGGCCTTTTTTTATCACAGCAGAGGAGGCAGCACTGGATATAGCAGGAGTGGTCAACCAGAGGGTCTCATTAGAAGAACCTGGTGACATAATTATGTTCCATACACTTGCATGTATTTCATCAGTCACTCATATGGGGTCTGATGTCACCAGAAAATTAATGCTTATCATGTGGATAATGGCATGTGTCTGCAGTCAACATCTCATATATCTAAATGCTGTCTTTACTCTCCCACAGGTCCATCAAGAGCCCCCCTCTGCCTGCTCCCCCCCCAACTGTTCAGGAGGAAGAGCAACAAGAATCCTCAGAGGAGCCTCCTGTCTCTGAGGGAGCAGTGTCACCTCATACACGGCAAGCCAACACCAGTGCAGAGACACACACCTCGGTGGGTCCCTCGTGAAATAGAGTAGTGTTGTCACCTGGTGTATTTCACATCGCAGGTGAGCAATAGCAGATGGTGGAAACAGTGACATCAGTGGAGACTCCTCGTCAGAGGGCACAGGAGTCTCTTAGTTCTGCTCAGTTGCATGCAGGCGTTGCGCCTCGGGGGCCATCCAGGAAGAGGGCGATCCTGGAGCTGCAGGAACAAGTGTAGGAGGCTCTGATAAGTTTCTTGACTGCGGTGACTGCGAGTGTGCATTGAATGGAGGAGTCCATCTCAAACATGAGCACTACCGTGGTGCACTCAATGGCAGCTATAAGTTCCTCCATGGATATGATGGCCAACTCCATGGAGGACATAACGCTCCAGTCTCATGAGAACATGGTTTCACTTCAAAGTAGTTGGGCATCTATGGAGGAGAGAAACCAGAGGCCCATAGACGCCCTTTCTAGAAGGGGTGTCATTATAGACGAGGGCCCTCATGGCCCCACGGAAGTATGGCAAATTGCTCTCAAGCTCCTTGCTAGCAGCGAAGTGCAGGTGGCCCATGAGAGGGATGATGGTGGGAGGGGACATGGAAGTGGGGGACTCCTCTCCAAGCGATCACACTTCCACCCCCTTACCAACCCTTCGGTCAGAGCCCCAGATGCCTCCCCGGATAGTGATGGCCATGTCTGCCCCTACATAGTCGCAGGAGCAGCAGACTTTGGCGGGGCCCTCACGGGCTCCTAAACCCAGAGGACGACCATCAAAGACGTCTAAGCAGGCACAGCACGGAGTCAAGGAGGCTGCGTCTACCTCTGCTGAAGCCACAGGGTTAGCAGCACGTAGAAACACTTGGAAAAGAAAGATCCCACACAAATAGTCACAAGGGTAGTCACACGGGTGTGTTTTTCATTATTAATGTTATGTTGAAATTCTATGATGTAGCTGTAATAAACCATTTATTTTTCAATATTTGCAGTCAGTGACAAATGTGTGTGTTCAAATGGAAGTGGCAGAGTGAACATAAGAACATAAGAAATAGGAGCAGGAATAAGCCACTTGGCCCCTCAAGCCTGCTCCGCCATTCAATAAGATCATGGCTGATCTTGGGCTCAAAGCCATTTCCCTGCCTTCTCCCCATAACCCTTCACTCCCTTATCTTGCAAAAATCTGTCCATCTCCACCTTAAATGTATTTAATGACCCAGCCTCCACGGCTCTCTGGGGCAGAGAATTCCACAGATTTACGACCCTCTGAGAGAAGAAATTCCTCCTCATCTCAGTTCTATAAGGGCGACCCTTTATTCTGAAACTATGCCCTGAGTTCTAGATTTCCCCACGAGGGGAAACATCCTCTCTGCATCTACCTTGTCGAGCCCCCTCAGTATCTTATATGTTTCAATAAGATCACCTCTCATTCTTCTAAATTCCAATGAGTATAGGCCCAACCTGCTCAACCTTTCTTCATAAGTCAGCCCCCTCATCTCTGGAATTAACCTAGTAAATCGTCTCTGAACTGCTTCCAATGCAAGTATATCCTTCCTTAACTAAGGAGACCAAAACTGTACGCAGTACTCAAGGTGTGGTCTCACCAATACCCTGTACAGTTGTAGCAGGACTTCCCTGCTTTTATACTCCAACCCCCTTGCAATAAAGGCCAACATTCCATTTGCCTTTTTGATTACTTGCTGCACCTGCATGCTAACTTTTTGTATTGCATGCACAAGGACCCCCAGGTCCCTCTGAAGTGTAGCATTTTGTAATCTCTCTCCATTTAAATAATAATTTGCTTTTTTATTTTTCCTGCCAGAGTGGGTAACCTCACACTTTCCCACATTATACTCCATCTGCCAAATGTTTGCCCACTCATTTAGCCTGTCTATATCCCTTTGAGTCCTCTGCACAACTTGCTTTTCCACCTATCTTTGTATCATCCGCAAACTTGGCTACATTATACTCGATCCCTTCATCCAAGTCATTAATGTAGATTGTAAATAGTTGAGGCCCCAGCACTGACCCCTGTGGCACCCCACTAGTTACTGTTTGCCAACCGGAAAATGACACATTTATCCTGACTCTCTGCTTTCTGTTAGTTAGCCAATTCTCTATCCATGCTAATATATTACCCCCAACTCTGTGAGCTCTTATCTTATGCAGTAACCTTTTATGTGGCACCTTATCGAATGCCTTCTGAAAATCCAAATACACCACATCCACTGGCTCACCTTTGTCCACCCTGCTCGTTACATCCTCAAAGAACTCCAGCAAATTTGTTAAACATGATTTCCCTTTCATAAAACCATGCTGATTCTGCTTGACTGCATTATGCTTTTCCAAATACCCTGCTACTGCTTCCTTAATGAAGGACTCCAGTATTTTCCCAATGACAGATATTAGGCTAACTGGTCTATAGTTTCCTGCTTTCTGTCTCCCTCCTTTACATTTGTGGTTTTCCAATCTGCGTGGCCCTCTCCAGAGTCCAGGGAATTTTGGTAGATTGCAACCAATGCATTCACTATCTCTGCAGCCACTTCTTTTAAGACCCTGGGATGCAGGCCATCTGGTCCAGGGGACTTGTCGTCATTTAGTCCCATTATTTTACCAAGTACTTTTTCCTTCGTGATAGTGATTGTCTTTAGTTCCCCCCTCCCTGTGGCCACTTGATTATCCATTATTGGGATGTTGTTAGTGTCTTCTACTGTGAAGACACTTACAAAATATTTGTTCAGAGTCTCTGCCATTTCCCCGTTCCCCATTATTAATTCCCCAGTCTCATCCTCTAAGGGACCAATGTTTACTTTAGCTACTCTCTTCCTTTTTATATACCTGTAGAAGCTCTTACTATCTGTTTTAATATTTCTTGCCAGTTTACTCTCATAATTCATCTTCTCTCTCTTTATTTTTTTTTAGTCATCCTTTACTGGTTATTAAAAACTTCCCAATCCTCTGGCCTCCCACCAATCTTGGCGTTCATTTTCAATTTGATACCATCCTTTACTTCCTTAGTTAGCCACGGATGGTGCTCCCTTCTCTTAAAATCTTTCTTTCTCACTGGAATATATTTTTGTTGAGAGTTGTGAAATATCTCCTTAAATGTCCCCCACTGCATTTCAACTGTCTTACCCTTTAATTTATTTTTCCAGTCCACTTTAGCAAGTACTGCCCTCATGCCATTGTAATTGCCTTTGTTTAAGATCAGGGCACTGGTTTGAGATACAATTTTCTCATCCTCCAACTGAATTTGAAATTCAACCATGTTGTGATCACTCTTTCCTAGAGGATCCTTTACTATGAGATCATTTATTAATTCTGTCACATTACACAGTACCAGATCCAAGATAGCCTGCTCCCTGGTTGGTTCCATTACATACTGTTCTAGGAAACCATCCTGGATACACTCTATGAACTCCTCCTCAAGGCTACTATGGCTAATTTGATTTGTCCAATCAATATGGAGACTGAAATCACCCATGATTATTACCGTACCTGTTTTACAATTTGTTGATTTATACTCTGTCCAACAGTATTGCTACTTTTTCCCCTTATTATTTTTTATCTCCACCCAAGTTTGATTTGAAGATGCATATTTTTATTGGTGGAAAAATATGGGGGTAGTAAAGCAGTCCTGTTGCATGATGGTAAGGTCCAGTTGATTCAGGTGGAACTTGTCTGCTACCTCTTGAAAGAACAAACTCTTGGGGGTTGATTTTCAGTGTGCCGTGAGGCGGGCTTTTAGGCGTGCGGGGGGCAAAAATCCCGAATTCGGGGGTCCCGACACCATCCCGCCCAAAACCCGCCTCCACGTAAGTTTCAAAGGAGGCAGGTACCCACCCCGCACTGGGACCCGCCGACCCGAGGCGGGAAGGGATTAGCGCCAATTAACTGCCCTATTTTGAGGGGTGTCGTGTGGGATTCCCGACGGCTCCAAACCACACCAGGTTAGAGCAGGCGGGCCGTCGGGTTGAAGGACTTGGAGGGGTCGCGATGTCGGTGTTCAGGTGAGTGATGGGTGCATGAGTGCAAAGATAAGTGTGTTTGGTGTGTCTAAAGTGTGTAAAGAAGTTTAAATTACCTGTACTTACCTTAACAGCCTTTCTTCCTCTAGGTTTCGGGAGTCCATCACTCAGCCGGCACTGAAAGCAAAATAGCTGCGAGCTGTCAAAAGTGACAGCCTTCAGCTTTCATTGCCGGTGAGAGTTCTAACTGAGTCTGTGTAGAAGAACTCAGGTTAGAAGTCAGACTGTCACTGTTTGACAGCTTCAAACAGCTGTGAAACACTGATATTTCATCTGTCAAGACCTCTTGACAGATGAAATTTCAGTCTGTGACGTCACCTGTTGCCGGGTGGCCCTTCATTGGCCTGCTGAGCCCGCTGGGCGGGCTCAACAAGGTCAATCAAGGGAAAATCGCGTGGATTGGCTGGACGTCGATGTAGGCGGGACAAAAACCCGAAAGTTGTAGTCCTGCCTCCTTCCCGACTGCTGAATGAAAATCGACACCTTGGTGTGTGCAATTAAATGAATGTCACTGCAAGGCCATAACTATTCCCAACTTCTATGCCTCTGGGTCCTTCCAGGCTGCTGCAGGGATGTAGAATCCTAGAATGATACAGCACAGGAGGCAATTCGGCCCATCATGCCTATGCTGGCTCTTTGGTAGAGCCATCAAATTAATCACATTTCCCTGCTCTTTCCCCATAGCCCTGTAATTTCCCCCCCCCCCCCCCCAAGTATTTATCCAATTCCCTTTTGAATGTTACTATTGAAACTGCTTCCACCACCCTTTCAGGCAGTGCATTCCAGATCACAACAACTCACTGTGTAAAACTCATGTCGACTCTGGTTCTTTTGCTAATCACCTTAAATCTGTCTCCTCTGGTTACAGACACTTCTGCCATTGGAAATAGTTTCTACTTATTTGCTCTATCAAAACCATTCATTATTTTGAACACCTCTATCAAATTTTCTCTTCACCTTGTCTGCTTTAAGGAGAACAACCCCAGCTTCTCCAGTCTCTCCACGTAACTGAAGTCTCGCATCCCTGGTACCATTCTAGTAAATCTCTTCTGCACCCTCCCCAAAGCTGTGATATCCTCCCTAAAGTGTGGTGCCTTGAATTGAATACAATACTCCAGCTGAGGCCTAATCAGTGTTTTATAACAGTTTAGCATAACTTCTATTCCTCCAGTAACTTGGTTGAGGGGTGATGACACCTTACCCTTAAATGAAACTTCCCCGTCTGGCTATACCTTCCACCACTTGCCCCGCTCAGACCACCGTGGTGGCGGTAAGGCTCTAATCACCAAATCATACCTTGGTCTGTCCCCTTACTCCTCCGGCACTTTCTCCTCCTTTGAGCATCTCGCCTTATTCCACCCCCTCTCACCTCTCATTTAAAATTCTTGTTCTCTACCGCCCACCCAAGTACCATAAAAATTTTATTACCAAGATATTTTCACTGCTCTCCTCCCTCAGCCTCTGCACCGAACGACCTCTCATCCTCAGTGATTTCAACCTCCATCTCAATTCATCATGCTTTCTCGCCTCTGAGTTCACTAGCCTCCTACCCTCCCTTAATCTCTCCCTCCATGTAAAATCCCCAATGCATATTCACGGCCACACCATCAACCTTGCCATCTCTCATGGCCTCGCTACTCCCATCATGTCAATCGCAGATAAGGCCATCTCTGACCACTTCCTCGTATTGCTCTCCACCCACATCCCCCTTCCACCCACTCCCCCTAACCCTACTTCCTCCTGCATCCGCCCCTGGAAAAAAACTCTCTCCCATCTCTCTTACAACTGCACTTATGAAATCCCAACTGTCCAGCCTTTGACCCTCCATTCACCATGATATTTCTGCAGCTACCAATCTGCTCAACCACACCCTCACCACCACTTTTGATGCCCTAGTCCCGATTAAAACAATTTGGGGGCTAAATTCTGTTGATTCGCGCCTCCGGGGCGTAAATCAACTAGAGCCTGGGCGCGGTGCCACTAACGCATCCCGCGAAATTCAGCTAGAGGTTAGCGGCAACGCTAACCGTTAGCGCTGCACCGCCGGTGATGACATCATCGCCATGCGCCGCACCCAGGCTGTACTATTGGGTGGCGCCCCCCGACTTACCACTGGACGCTATATCCACCGGGGTCAGGGGGGCCTACCTGTGGCCGGGGCAGCGCTAGTTAAAGGGGAGGTGGCGGGCGGCCATTTTTGTTGCTGGCCGCCTGCCAGCACCTGCCCCCGTTGCTGTCCCCGGCCTCCGTGAAGCCCCCCTGCGGGGTGCCAGCTGCTCTCCGTGAGCCCGGGTTCGTTTGCCGGCACTCCCTATCCCCGGTGGCCCAGCTGGGTGCCGGGACCCACTACGCCAGGCCCCTCCCCTTTAGTAAGGGGAGGAAGGCCTGCAGTACCGCGGCATGTAGCACCATGATATTGGCTCGCAGCGCCCCAAGAGGGACGCGGGGCACTTCCATAGCGCCCCTCCTCCCTCTCGCGGCGCTACCTGGGAAAATCGGCTGCGGGGGTGCTAACTTTTTCGAGGCGCTAAAATTGGCGCCCCGGCGGAGGTAGCGGCCCAAAGGGGGTGCTACCCAATTTTTACCCCTTACTCTCTCTCACCCTGGACGCTCCCCCTGGTATGGCCCTCATCTCCGCTCCCTTAAGTCCAAGGGACGCACACTTGAATGGATATGGCAGACAACTGGTTTGGCCATTCACCGCCAGATCTGGCTGGACCACATTATCAGGTCCTGCTCTCGTCTGCCAAAATTGCTCACTATTCCAGAATCATTCTGGAATGCAAAGATAACCCCGGCTCTTATTCTCTACCGCTAACCATCTTCTTAAACCCCTCTCCCCTGTCTCCTCCACCCTCACCTCCAACAACAAGTGTAAGGAGCTCATGGACTTCTTTGTCTCTAAGATTGAGACCATCCATTCAGCTGTCTCTGCCACTTCCCTTCCTTCCCCTAGCCCACCGGGCCAAACTTCCTCTAAGGTTCCCCCCTACCCTAGCCTGAACTCACATCTTTCTCCAGTTTCTCTCCAATCTCCCCTCATGACCTCTCCGTGCCCATCTTATCCATGAGACCCACTTCCTGCTCCCTCGACCCTGTTCCCACCAAACTGCTGACAACCAAGTGCCAGGCAATGACCATCTCCAGCAAGCGAGACTCTAACCATCTCCCCTTGACATTCAGTGGCATTACCATCACTGAATCCCCCACTATCAACATCCTGTGGGTTACCATTGATCAGAAACTGAACTGGACCAGCCATATAAATACTGTGGCTACAAGAGCAGGCCAGAGGCTGGGAATTCTGCGGCGAGTGTCTCACCTCCTGACTCCCCAAAGTCTTTCCACCATCTACAAGGCACAAGTCAGGAGTGTGATGGAATACTCTCCACTTGCCTGGATGAGTGCAGCTCCAACAACACTCAAGAAGCTCGACACCATTCAGGATAAAGCAGCCCGCTTGATTGGCACTCCATCCACCACCTTCAACATTCACTTCCTCCACCACCGGCGCACTGTGGCTGCAGTGTGTACCATCTACAAGATGCACTGCAGCAACTCGCCACTGCTCCTTCAACAGCACCTTCCAAACCCGCGACCTCTACCACTTAGAAGGACAAGGGCAGCAGACGCATGGGAACATCACCACCTACAAGTTCCCCTCCAAGCCATACACCATCCTGACTTGGACCTGTATCGCCGTTCCTTCACTGTCGCTGGGCCAAA
This sequence comes from Somniosus microcephalus, assembly GCF_052327205.1. Classification (NCBI taxonomy): domain Eukaryota; kingdom Metazoa; phylum Chordata; class Chondrichthyes; order Squaliformes; family Somniosidae; genus Somniosus; species Somniosus microcephalus. The sequence goes on along the minus strand of NC_140995.1, from coordinate 205,040,751 downwards.
ATCCTGGAACTCCCTTCCTAACAGCATTGTGGGTGTACCTACACCATATGGACTGCAGCGGTTCAAGGCGGCGGCTCACCACCATCTTCTCAAGGGTAATTAGGGATGGGCACTAAATGCAGGCCTAGCCAGCGACGCCCACATCCCATCAATGAATTAAAAAAAAGCAATCCAACTTCCTCTTCTGGCTCCCATGTTAGCTGACATTGTTAATGGTTCTCCTCAGGTACAGTCCCCTCTCCCTCAAATCTGCCGTCATCACCCCTCTCAAAAAAACAACCCTTGACCCCTCCGTCCTTGCAAACTGCCGCCCCCATCTCCAACCTCTCTTTCCTTTCCAAAGTCCTTGAACGTGTTGTCGCCTCCCAAATCCGTGCCCATCTTTCCTGCAATTCCATGTTTGAATCTCTCCAATCAGGTTTCCGCCCTTGCCGCAGTACCGAAACGGCTCCACTCAAAGTCACAAATGACACCCTTTGTGACTGTGACAAAGGTAAGCTATCCCTTCTCGTCCTTCTTGACTTGTCTGCAGCCTTTGACATGGTTGACCACTCCATCCTTCTCCAACGCCTCTCCACCATCGTCCAGCTGGGTGGGACTGCACTCGCCTGGTTCCATTCTTATCCATCTAATCGTAGCCAGAGAATCTCCTGCAGCGGCTTCTCTTCCCACTCCTGCATCGTTACCTCTGGTGTCCCCCCAAGGATCTATCCTTGACCCCCTCCTATTTCTCATCTACATGTTGCCCCTTGGCGACATCATCCGAAAACACAGCATCAGTTTCTACTTGGACGCTGACGACACCCAGCTCTACCTCACTATCACTTCTTTCAACCCCTCCATAGTCTCTAAATTGTCAGACTGCTTGTCCAACATCCAGTTCTGGATGAGCAGAAATTTTCTCCAATTAAATACTGGGAAGATCGAAACCATTGTTTTTGGTCCTGCCACAAACTCCATTCCCTAGCCACTGACTCCATCCCTCTTCCTGACATCTGTCTGAGGTTGAACCACACTGTTCACAACCTTGGTGTCATATTTGACCCTGAAATGAACTTCCGACCACATATTCGCAGCATAACTAAGACCGCCTATTTCCACTTCCATAACATCGCTTGTCTCCACCCTTGCCTCAGCTCATCCACTGCTGAAACCCTCATCCATGCCTTTGTTACCTCTAGACTTGACTATTCCAATGCACTCCTGGCTGGCCTCCCACATTCCACCCTACGTAAACTTGAGGTCATCCAAACTCGGCTGCCTGTGTCCTAGCTCGCACCAAGTCCCATTCACCCATCACCCCTGTGCTCACTGACCTACATTGGCTCCCAGTTAAGCAACGCCTCGATTTCAAAATTCTCATTCTTGTTTTCAAATCCCTCCATGGCCTCGCCCCACCCTATCTCTGAAATCTCCTTCATCCCCATCACCCCCCCGAGATATCTGCACTCCTCTAATTCTGCCCTCTTGAGTATCCCTGATTATAATCGCTCAACCATTGGGGACCGTGCCTTCTATTGCCTAGGCCCTAAGCTCTGGAATTTCCTGCCTAAACCTCTCCGCCTCGCTACCTCTTTCCTTCTTTAAGACGCTTCTTAAAACCTACTTCTTTGACCTTTTTTGGTCACCTGCCCTAATTTCTCCTTATGTGGCTCGGTGTCAAATATTTTGTTTTTTAATAATTATGTGAACTGCTTTGGGACGTTTTACTACGTTAAAGGCACTATATAAATAAAAGTTGTTGTTGTTGTAATAAAGCCAAGGATCCCATATGCTTTTTGAACAGCCTTCTCAACTTGTCCTGCCACCTTCAAAGATTTGTGTACGTACACCCCCAGGTCGCTCTGTTCCTGCACCCCCTTTAAAATTGTACCATTTAGTTCATATTGCCTCTCCTCGTTCTTCCTATAGAAAACATAGAAGATAGGAGCAGTTGTAGGCCATTCGGCCCCTCGAGCCTGCTCCGCCATTCAATGAGATCATGGCTGATCATCCAAATTCAGTACCCTGTTCCTGCCTTCTCTCCATATCCCTTGATCCCTTTAGCCTTAAGAAATATATCCAACTCCTTCTTGAATATATTTAATGAACTGGCCTCTACCGCCGCCTTTGGCAGAGAATTCCACAGGTTCACCACTCTCTGGGTGAAGAAATTCCTCCTCATCTCTGTCCTAAATGGCTTACCCCTTATCCTTAGAATGTGACCCCTAGTTCTGGACTCCCCGACCATCGGGAACATCCTTCCAGCATCTAGTCTGTCTAGTCCTGTTAGAATTTTATAAGTTTCGATGAGATCCACTCTCATTCTTCTAAACTCCAGCGAGTACAAGCCCAATCGACCCAATCTCTCCTCATACGTCATTCCTGCCATCCCAGCTATCAGAATGCATCACTTCAACACTTGTCTGCGTTAAATTTCATGTGCCATGTGTCTGCCCATTTTACCAGTCTGGCTATGTCCTCCTGAAGTCTGTTACTATGCTCCTCACTGTTTACTACATTTTGAGTTTCGTGTCATATGCAAACTTAAATTATGCCCTATACCCAAGTCCAGGTCGTTAGTATATATATATATATATACTAGCTGGAGTGCCCGGCGGTGCCGAGGGTTTTTTGAGGGCATGTTGTTGTTGGAAGAGAGAGAGAGACTGGGGGGAAAAGAGAGAGAGAGAGACTGGGGGGGAAAAGAGAGAGAGAGAGAGACTGGGGGGAGAAGAGAAAGAGAGATTGGGGAGAAGAGAAAGAGATGGGGGGCAGAGAGAGACTGGGGGCAGAGAGAGACTGGGGGAGAGAGAGAGACTGGGGGGAGAGAGAGAGACTGGGGGGAAGTTGTTGAGGGCATGTTGTTGGAAAGAGAGAGAGTGACTGGGGGGGAGAAGAGAGAGAGAGCGACTGGGGGGAGAAGAGAGAGAGAGACTGGGGGGAGAGAGAGACTGGGGGAGAGAGAGAGAGAGAGAGAGAGAGACTGGGGGGAGAGAGAGACTGGGGGAGAGAGAGAGAGAGAGAGACTGGGGGAGAGAGAGAGGGGGACTGGGGGGGGAGAGGGAGAGAGAGAGACTGGGGAGAGAGAGAGAGAGAGGAATGGGGGGAGAAGAGAGAGAGACTGGGGGGGAGAAGAGAGAGACTGGGGGGAGAGATGAGGGGGGGGGAGGAGAGAGAGAGGAGGGGGGAGGAGAGAGAGATTGGGGGGAGAGAGAGAGGGGGGAAAGAGAGGGGGGGGAGAGAGAGGGGGGGGAAAGAGAGAGAGAGGGGAGGGAGGGGGCAGACAGAGAGGGGGGTGGGAGGGGGCAGACGGGGAGGGAGGGAGAGGGACGAGAGAGGGGGAGAGAGGGGGCAGGAGGGAGGGGGCAGAGAGGGGGAGAGGGGCAGAGAGAGAGGGGGAGGGAGGGAGGAGGGGGAGGGAGGGGGCAGAGAGAGAGGGGGAGGGAGAGAGGGGTAGAGAGAGAGGGGGAGGGAGGGGGCAGAGAGAGAGGGGGAGGGAGGGGGCAGAGAGGGGGAGGGAGAAAGGGTGAGGCAGGTGGGAGAGAGAGGGGGAGAGAGAGAGGGTGAGGCAGGGGGGAGAGAGAGGGGGAGGGGGAGAGGGGAGGGGGGGAGTGGGGGGGAGGAGAGAGAGACAGAGGGAAGGAGAGAGAGAGGGCGAGTGGCCCGCGGCCGCAAATGGAGCCAAGCCCCGGGAACAGGCGTGAGCCGGCTTGAGGTTGAGAGGGGTGGCCGGGCCCAGTTGCCGGGGTAACCCTTCCCCCCCCCTTCCCACCCTTCCCCCCCCTTCCCACCCTCCCGAGCCCCACTCTCCGCCATCCCGAGGCCCACCCTCCGCCCTCACCGAGCCCCTCCCCTCCCGAGCCCCGGTCCCCCGCCCGAGCCGGCTTCAAGACCGCCGATTGCGGCTGGGTCTGCGCTGGAGCCAAGCCCCGGGAACGGGCGTGAGCCGGCTTGAGGCTGTGAGAGAGGGCCGGGCCCGGTTGCCGGGGTAACCCTTCCCCCCCCCCCCTTCCCGCTCTCCCGAGCACCGGCCCCTCGCCCAAGCCGGCTTCAAGACCGCCGATTGCGGCTGGGCCTGCGCGCCGCGCGGGGAAGAGTGAGAGAGAGACGCTGCCGCTCATCAGTGCCCTCAAAGCCGCCGGTGCGCGACCTAGCGCGTGATGCACGGAGCGGACTCAGGTCGCGCTCCGGGCCGACGTTGACGCGCGTGCTCCGGGCCGACGTTGACGCGCGCGCTGACTCCCGCCCCGCCCGCCTTTACTAAGATGGTGGCGATGGCTATGCTCGCCTCAGTCCCGCACCGCCAGCCTTTAGAAAGATGCGGCGATCGCGGGCCGCTTGTTGAGCGGGACGGGAGGTGCCTAGCTCGGGCGTGGCTGGGCAACAGAGGCCCAGGCTTCGAGGCCTGCAAAAACGGTGAAAGGTAGGAAAAATTATAGAGGTTAGAGAAAAGATTTACAAATTAATTAACTTCTTTTAAAACAATTTGTGTTTTAAAAGCAACTTTTTTTTGCTGGAAATATAGATTTGAAAAGAAACACGCAGAAAGTGGAAAAAGAAATGAAGAGTTTGGAATCAAGATGGCGGCCACTCACCTCGGCTCAGAATGATTAGGCCCGCCCACACAAGCACCGATTGGTGAACCGTCAGGTCACTGAACTGTAGGATTGGTCAATCGTCACGTCACTCAACTCTAGGATGGCCCACCCACACACGCAATGAACCCGCCCCCGTGACCCAGCGATTGGTCAACTGTCAGGTCGCTCGACTGTACGATTGGTCAACCTTCACGTCACTCAATGCTAATGAGCGGATAACTACTACTCTCTGCTTTCTATATCTTAGCCAATTTTGTATCAATGCTGCTACTGTCCTTTTAATCCCATGGGCTTTAATTTTGCTACCAAGTCTATTATGTGGTACATTATCAAACACCTTTTGAAAGTCCATATGCACCACATCAACCGCACTACCCTCATCAACCATCTCATTTACTTCATCAAAGAACTCGATCAAATTAGTCAAACACAATTTGCCTTTAACAAATCTGTGCTGACTTTCATTTATTAGCCCATACTTTTCCAAATGCCAATTAATTTTGTTCCAGATTATTGTCTGTAAAAGTTTCCCCACCAGTGACGTTAGGCTAACTGGCCTGTTGTTGCCAGGTTTATCCCTCTCTCCTTTTTTAAACAGGGGTGTAACATTTGCAATCCTCCAGTCCTCTGGCACCACCATATCCAAGGGGGATTGGAAGATTGTGGCTAGATTTCCACCCTTAGTTCCCTCAGTAACCTAGGATGCATCCCATCCGGACCGGGTGACTTTGCTACTTTGAGGACTGTCAACCTTTTAAGTACCTCTTTATTTTTATCCTATCCAATATCACTATTTACTACTACATTGGCAGCATCCTCTTCTCTATTGAAGACAGATGCAAAGTACTCATTTTTACCTCAACCATACCCTCTGCCTCCACAAGAAGATCTCCTTTTTGGTCCCTAATCAGCCCCACCCTTCCTTTGACTGCCCTTTTACTATTTATGTGTTTATTAAAAACTTTTTGGTTCCCTTTTATACTAAACTATTCTCGTACTCTTTGCCCCTCTTATTCCCTTTTTTGATCTCCTCAGTACTTTCTATGTTCAGCTTGGTTCTCTACTGTATTATGAACCTTATAAATTGCCCCTTGGGGCCAGATCCCTTTTCAACTCACTGCAAAGTTAAGCCCAGTCTGGCAGCTAAGTCCATCAGGACTCGGCCAGCTCGGTCAGTGGTGGTGCTACCGAGCCACACTTGGTGATAGACATTGAAGTCCCCCTCCCAGAGTACATTCTGTGCCTTCGCTACACTCAGTGTTTCCTTTAAGTGGTATTCAAATGGAGAAGTACTGAGTCATCAGCTGAGGGAGAGTGGTAGGTGGTAATCAGCAGGAGGTTTCCTTGCCTATGTTTGATGTGAAGCCATGAGACTTCATGGGGTCCGGAGTCAACGTTGAGGACTCCCAGGGCACCTCCCCCATGACTGTATACCATTGTGGCCCCACCTCTGGTCAATTTGTCTTGCCGGTAAGACAGGACATACCCAGGGATGGTGATGGAGGAGTCTGGGACATTGGCTGATATGTATGATTCTGTAAGTATGACTGTTGCTTGACTAGTTTGTGAGATAGGTGTCGCAACTTTGGCACCAGTCCCTAGATGTTAGTGAGGAGGTCTTTGCAGGGTCGGCTGGGCTGGGTGTGGCTTTGGCGTGTCCGAAGCCAGTGCCTATTTCAATGCCTAGTGGTCCATCCAGTTTTACTCTTTTGTTCTTTTCTAGCAGTTTGCTACAACTGAGTGGCTTGTTAAGCCACTTCAGAGGGTAGTTAAGAGTCAACCACATTAGTATGGGACTGGAGTCACATATAAGCCAGAGTGGGTATGGACGGCAGGTTTTCTTCAGATTAGTGAACCAGTTGGGTTTTTGCAACAATCCGATGCCAATTCATGGTACCAGCTTTTGTTATTTCCAGATTTCTTTTGTTCTGAAATTGTAGGGGAACTCAAATTCTCTGGATTATTAATCCAGACTAGTCCTGTAACATAACCACTATGCTACAGTAGTGCTTATGATCAATGATGATTGTAATGTGTTGTGTTGAGTGTTTTTCAACACCAGATGGCCCAGGTATATTTGTTGAGAGAAGTGTATCACACAACCTTTATGATAACATCAGCAAAGTATAGCTAATGTAAAATTATTCACAGCAAGTCACCAAAAAAATTGATGTTTGACATGAGCAGAGGTACTGTTGTATTTTTCTATTGATAGATCCCCGGAATCTCATTTTGAAATATATAGGACCCAAAAGTCCTCTGCCCATCTGTCACATTCCTGCCATTAACTCCAGTGAAGTGGAACGTAAGAGTCAGAAAATAGAGACCCAATTATCCTAGGTCCCAGTCCACAGAGAGTTTCCATGAGCCTTGTAAGAGGTGGCGCCTTCCCCCACCCCTAACAAGGCAAAGGGCACACAGGCTGGGGGTGGGGATGCCTACTTTGATAGTCCCTGCAATTTAGGCCTCACAAAGGCCTAATAGATCTTCAGAGGTCAGTATGCTGAGAAGAAAGAGGTGTACCAGCCTCTTTAATGGTGCATATAGGGATCAACATGATCCAGGCCTGGACCCCCAAAGATTTATTCCGGTAAAAGCTTTATTTTTGCCCCCTTATTAAAGGTGCCCATATTTAGTTTCTGTGGAGGAAGCCAGAGAACTACCTCCCAAAACAGACTGCCCTCCTCCTGCCCCATGTAAATGATCGCATTTCACACTGAGCCCACAAACTCCATCGCGACCCTTACCCCAGAACATCAGCCCGAAGGATTTTCAGCCCATATTCTGTAGGCCACAACAAACACTGGGAAGATCCCTAACATAGTCATTTGTATAGTTTCCCATTATGCCCCATCAAAACATTCCTGGGAGGGAGTGCTGAGTAACTTCAGAAAACTCTATCAGCTGTTGCTGTCCTCCAGTTGCTGGCCCGGCTTGGTAGTTGAACACAATCTTCTCCTTGATAATTTTCTTCTCCTGACCTCTTGTCAATTTCTCTTATACATAAAAATTATGGCCTAGAAATTGGGTTTTGGTCTTGCCAGGGCTGTAGCGCCAGAAAGTTTGCGCCAGCGGTAATGCGGCAGCGCGCAACGAAAATTCGGGTGCGCCGGGCCCAGACGGCGGCGGGCGCTAAAACCCTCCTTTAGCGCCTCAAAACGGGCGTGAACTTGGGTTTCCCGGCGCTAATCCCCCGCTGCGGCACCCGATGCGGTGCGGCAGGCGGGGGAACTGCAGGCCTCCTCCTCCTGTTAAGGAGGAGCTGCCTGCAGCCGACAACTGTCCGGCGGATTGACCCGACATCTGAGCCCGGCACCTCGGGGAAGTGCCGGGCTCGCATCAGACACTGATCAGGGCCGTGGGGGGGGAATGCAGGAGTCCGGGAAGGGAGGTGCGGGCAGGCGGCCGCCGGGAACGCGGCCGGCCGCCGCTCCACCTTTATGCGCCGGCGCACACTGGGGGAAGACTCTGTTGCCAGAGTCTTAGTTGCGCCTGCCACGGGCGAGGCGGGCGCAACTGAATTTCGGCTTGGGGCCGGGTTACCACGGCAACCGGGACGCTGCGCACACCGATGACGTCATCGGTGCCGGCGCAGCGCTACCGGTGCAACGCCGATTTAGGGCCCCAGGGAATTTCTCAACTGGCCATAACTCCGGCGCTAGGCCCTCTAGCGCCTCAAATGCGGCGCTAAGCCTACCGAATTTCTAGGCCTATGTGTTCAACTGCTATGCAACCTCTTTCCTCTTTGTAGATAGGTTACAGAATTTATATCAGTTCTGAATATCAAAGACCTCCTGCCCACGTTCCAAAAATCTGGTCTTCCTTTTTTTCCAGACAATTGGTTATAGTGGAGGAAGTACTGCAGCGTGACTTATAGGAGTCAAGTATCCCCCCTGTTCTTGTTTGGGTACTTAACTATTGATTATTGCGACTATGAAATGTGATAATCAGGTGTTTTATCTTGGTGCCACCAGTGAGTGTATCAGAATATGCACATTAATGGCTATGTAATAATTGTGAATACTTAGGGGGAGAAATTGAGTATAGCCCCGTTTGGGGCGCCAGCCTCGCCAGGGCGCTAAAAGTAGCGCCCCGGAAACATTCGCGCCCCCGCACCGGAAATTGGTCGTTTGCGCCCCAAAGGGAATCGCGGCGCTACTGGAGGCGCCCCGCATCCCTCTTGGGGCACTGCGAGTGAATATCGTGGCACAACGTGCCGCAGTGCCACACACTGTGGCACGTCGCGCTGCAGTATTACAGGCCTTCCTCCCCTTAAAGGGGAGGGGCCTTGTGCAGCATGATCTGGGGCCCAGCTGGGCCCCCAAGGATCGGGAGTGCAGGCAAAAGAGCCCGGCACCGAAGAGAAGTGCCGGGCTCTTGGAGCGCAGCCGGCACTCCGCGGGGTGGGGGGGTTCAGGAGGCTGGGGACGGGAGCGCAGGCAGGTGCTGGCAGGCGGCCAACAACAAAAATGGCCGCCCCGCACCTCGCCTTTAATTTGCGCCTCCCCAGCCGCAGGTAGGCCCCCCTGACCTCGTCGGACATAGCGTCCGGCGGTAAATCTGGGGGCGCTGCTGAATATCGTGGCCGGGGCGTCAGTGGGGCACTGCGCACACCGATGACGTCATCGGCAGCGGCGCAGCGCTAACGGTTAGCGCCACCACTAACGTCCCGCAGAATTTAGCGGGAGGCGTGGGCAATGCCGCGCCCGGGCGCTAGTTGGCTTGCGCCCCACTTAGCATCCTCTTAAGACGCTAATGGGTGGCGCAACCAACCGAATTTTTCCCCCTTAATGTCACAAAACAGTGCAGCCTGGATTTTCTGATCAGACACAATCTCCACTAGAATTACAACAAAGTGCAATTTATTCCTGCCCAATGTCATGAGTAGTAATGTATAGGGTCAGCCTCATTACAATATTGTGGACAAATGACAGGCATTAGAACCACCTTTGATTGGGAACTCGCATGTTGGGGACAGGAAATAGTATGTTGCTGCAGCAACTTAAAAAGACAAGCATATCATAGATTCTGCTGAGCCCGAGAAGTTCAGGAGATCAGGCAGAGAAGGGAGGCCCTGTTTGGAATGAACAACTCAGATCCCCAAAGAGCGCTACTCAGGAGCAGAGGAATAAGGTGGTCAAGGCAGTTTGGCCACCCCATGCATGACCATTAAGTGCCAGAAAAAACTTCATGATACCAGCAGATCAGACAAGGTAAGAAAAGCCAGCCACACCTTCTAAGAATGCACACTGCTAAGCATACCTACCACTTACAATGGCCTCTCCCTTATATTTTGTTAAAGTTCTAGAATTGCTTACCATCAAGGTGTATGGCGTAGGTTAGTACCCTCTTTACCCCCAGCCTTCACTTTTGAGTGGTTCTTCACTAATATCCATACATACCCCTTAAAAAGCCTTGCATGATAAATAACTGCCTGTTACATGCATTTGTCATCATACCCATTATGATATGCACACTGAGAGCTGCATGTCATTGCAACAAAAGATAATTTTCTTTCTTTTTAAAGGACAAGGTAGCCCATAACAGCCAGGAGAAAGCTGCAACAGGTGTGCAGATCTTCAAATTTCTGCCATCTGCCCCTAAAAAAGGTTCTGGAAAACCTACATATGTAGCTGTTTACATATGTTTACATTAGTTTCCCTTTTCCATAGCACCTAGCAACTCTGGATGTTAGTTCATATGGATGAGAACATGAAATAGTGTAAAGGAGGTAGAAATGACAGGAAATGTGACACATACTATTACTATATCATTATTGCCTCATTTGCATGGGCTACCATTTGGGTGGGCGCTACCTTCGGCTGCTGGAAATGACATCAGAAAATGACGTGTGCTAAAGTTGGCGGAGTTCCAGCAGAACAGAATTCCAGCACATTTTCCGATCTGGGCCATCAGTAAAACAGGGAGTTCCGATCAGAAAATGAAGGCTTCAGTGTCTTTAAATCACCAGTCTGAGAATTGGTTCTTTACGTTTTAATCCCTTTCAGACTTCCTGACAAGTACTGGGATCTGACACTCCCAAATAAACTTCCACCAATGAAGGAGCCGGTACTTCTCACTTCACTTCCGATGCTTGGATATATGGAACAAGTAAGGACATTTATTGCTGATTATTTAATATCTACAATTACTGTAAATACTAATGGTGGTGTTTGTCTACCCATATTAATCTTGTTTACACTCATTGGAAAACTTATTTACCTTCCCAAAAAAGTAATTAATAAACGTTAATGGAATAGATCTCCTATTGAGTTCTACACCCTGTGTTTTCTTGCTGAACTATACCTACAGCTACTGTACTTTCAGAATTAGCTGTAGCTTCCATATTTCCTGGCTAAGCTGGAGTGACCAAGATTCTCCACAACATCACTCCTACCTCTTTCACCACTCCCCGTTCAAACCTTTCAATCAGGTTTCCGCCCACCCGCAACACTAAAACTGCACCAAAGTCACCACCAATGACATCTTACATGACTGCATTTGGGGCTTATTTTCCTTTTTCATCCTCCTCAACTTCTACACTGCCTTCAACACTCCATCTTCATCAATGTCTCTCCTCCACAGTCCACCTTCATGGTACTGGGCACTGCTTCTGTTTAAAATGAATTGGATCATTTGGGCTGCTTTGAGGTTATAACTGTCAAGAAAGACTGAACAGGCTGGGCTTTTTTCTTTAGAAAAGAAGGCTGAGAGGTGATCTGATGTAGGTCTTTAAAATTATGAAGGGGTTCGATAGGGTTGACGTGGAGAAGATGTTCCCACTTGTGTGGAGTCCAAAACTAGACCATAAATATAAAATTGTCACTAATAAATCCAGTAAGGAATTCAGGAGAAACTTCTTTACTCAGAGAGTGGTTAGAATGTGGAACTTGCTACCACGTGGAGTAGTTGAGGCGAATAGCATAGATGCATTTAAGGGGAAGCTCGATAAGTACATGAGGGAGAAAGGAATAGAAAGACATGCTGATCAGGTTAGATGAAGCTGTGCTGCAAATACTATGTACTGTGTACTATACTTTTTCCTGGGTCCACTACTACCTGATAACATAATAAAGATTGCCTGAAACGGTTTCTTCAGCAGTGCTTCGACAGTCACTTCTGCTGTACCTGAGTTCCATCCTTTACGTACTAACCATTGACAATGTTATCAGAATCATGAAGGCAGTTTTCACATGCGTGTTGGTGACACCTAGCTCTATTTTGCCATCTTCTCCATCGATCCTATGACTGTTGACACCGTCTCAAATTGCTAATGAGCCGAAACTTCCTCCAGTTTAATGTCAGCAAAACTGAACCTATCTCCGTCGTCTCCCGCAAATACCTACAAACCTCTGGCCATGGTTCCATTTCCCATCCTGGGTTAGCACAGAAATACACTATCTTAGTATATTGCTGAACCCCAGGTTCAGCTTTCTCTTCCCCCGAACTGCTATATCACCAAGACTGTTTGCCTTTACCTCTGCCTCATATGCCTCTCCCCTACCTCTACTCTGTGGCCGTAGCCCTAAACCCACTTTTACCACATCGCAGCTAAACTTCTCCAATACTCTTTCATTCATAAACTACAATTCATCCAGAATGCTGCAGCTTGTATTCTCACTCATACTAAGACAAGACCTTACATTTATATAGCGTCTTTAATTTAGAAAAAAGTCCCAAAGCATTTCATAGAGGCGTATTGAGACAAAAATGTTCTCATGCACCTGCTGCCCTTGTCCTTCTAGGTGGTAGAGGTCGCAGGTTTGGGAGGCTGAATTTCGCGGGAGGTGTTAGTGGCGCTGCACCTCCTTTAAGACCCTCCTTAAAGCCCACTTCTTAGACCAAGCTTTTAGTCACCCCTCCTAATATCTGCTTTGGCTCAATGTCGATTTTTGTCTGATAATTCTTCTGTGAAGTTACTTGGGATGTTTTTCTATGTTAATGGTACTATATAAATGTAAGTTGTTGCAATTGCCATGATTTGTTATTCATATTTAAGTCACACATGAAGATGACATGATCACTGCTTTGTGACTAAAGTTCTCACTTGTATTACGGTCAGATAAAAAAAGTGTCACTGGTACATGATGATTGCTTTACAGTACATAATAAGGATATTCACTGTTGTATATATGTGTTATAATAATTTCTACAGATTTTCTGTTCATCTTTAATAACTTCAGTTTTTCTAAAGGCATATCTTTATATAGGTCTGAGCTTCAATATGGAGTAAAACTGTCTGATCATTGCATCATGATGCATGAATATTATACTGTTTAAGAAATCTTACTGCATACAGTGACATGTTTGATCTGTAAAAGCAGAAAACCTAATGACATACAAATATTTATTATCTAAAACTGATCTTTTGTAGGGTGCCGCACTATCAATAATTAAAGCATTGACAGCTGTAGGTTGTCTGAAGCCAAAATATCCATTCTTAAGTGTGAAGAAATCTGCACTTCTCTATATTTCTTATCATCTAAAAGGTAATAAACTGCATTAGATATCATTGGAAACTCTACATAGTTCAAGGGTATATTCATGTCAAGTTTGGAGATTAAAATTGTTAATTTATTTTCATAATCTATTTTTTGATGGTTGCCATGTTTTTAAGCTATTTTATACTAATACAGTATAAGAAATGCTGTTGAAACCATTCATTATAAATCAGAGAGTTGCCCAGCAGCTTTCTGGTAAACCATATAGTAAGATGTCTCGTATGTAAAAATAAAACTGATGCCTGATCCCAATATGTTGTCAACAAAGCTGTGAGGAATCATTCTTCACCAATGAAACACACTGATGGTGAGACATACAAAAGTTAAAAAGTGGAGCGATATGTCTGTAATTGAGGGATGTAGCAGCCAATCAACAATTGAAGGATTACACAATTACTCAAGAGATGTTCTAATACTGGTAGAGCTTAAGAAAATAGATTATTCACTACAATCCAAAACAATGTTTTAAAAAAAATTATTTCCTTTGGCTAAACTTAAACTCAAAACTCCTGTTTTTGGAAGGTTGTAGTTTTTCTCTGATATTTGTAAGCAATATTCTTTATTCTATTGCTTGGTGACATAACTCGCTGTTGTGCGCGACAACCACCATGCAAAGTTTAAATTATTTTGTTACATACAACAGATCTTCAGCCAATCTATAATCCAGGAGCCAGCTTATGAAAAGTGGCGAATAAATGAGTCATAGCGTTACGTAGACCTGTTTCCATAGGTACACAGGTCTAAAAATGTTCTATCACACACAAGTTTCAAATATTTTCTGTAAGTGGGTGTTACAACATTATTCAGTCTTAGCTCCAGGACTGCTCCAATTATATTTCCTATTGTGGTTCAACATTACAATTATAAAACAAATGTGTTATATAAAAATCTGGTGAAACTGCTTACTGTTGATTTATAGGAAGATAAATCATTTTAAATGTAATTGTTTCTGTTTCCAGCGTACAATCCAAAAAGCTATGACTATGTGAAAAAGAAATACAAAAAGAAGCTGGAACAATATGAGGAACACTGTGAACTTATTCGTTACCTTGGATCAAAGATGACCAGAAAGTACAAAGAACCCAAAGACAGACCTATTGACTTTGATCACAAATTACAAACATTTCTAGCACTCAAACATGTGGAACCTACATTAACTAGTGTTCCTTAGGGAGATGTGTCTTTACTGAATGTGTCACAATTTTTCGGATTGAACCATACTTTAGCCACTAAACTTTTGCTTTTGAGTTCTAAAAGTTCTGTTGGTTCTTCAATAAGGGGCAAATAATACACTGTTAATTATAGATTTTTATATCACATTTTATAATAGTCTTCAATGTTGCTTTATGTTTATTGTCTCTATGGCATGAACTTTTGCCCAGCCACGAAAGTGGATTGCGATGGTTACCAGGCATCTTATCGGTTCCATTGTCTCATTAGCCCTTAGGGGGTGTAGAAGAGCAGCCTAGTGATGCTTGTTTTGTTTTCCCCCTCCATTTCTGTGGTTAAATACCTACTTTCTGCCTATGATGATCCAGCTCAGATTTAAAACTTACTTTGCAGAGAATTAGTCATGAAACTTTCTTATGACTAAAAGAATAATGCATTGACACACCCATGTGTTTCATTATTGCATCACCCTAGTATACAATCCTGTTTATTATTCAGTGTGCTGTTGCATTATTACTTCTGAAGTTTTCACATTTTATTGCTTTATTCTGATTTATTATTTTGTTAGAAGTTAAAAGTTACATTTAGAATTAAGAATTAGTATTCACTTGAAATAAATGATATACTAGTAGCTGCTGGTATACACATATATAAGTGCAGATGACAATAAAAACTATTTTAATGCATATGTGTTTCTGCAGAGAAAATAATGAAAACATTGGTCATTTCTGTCAGAAGTTAAATAAATGTATGTATATAGCTGGTTGTACATGTTGTGGACTGCAGAGAACCAGAAAAGAGAAGTCTGTCTCAAAGCTCTTAATTAGCTTTGACTGCTGAGTTACACAGCCTGGACCCAAGGTTTACAGGAGCAGGTGGTTGGTAATTCCTTGAGACCTAAATATGACACAGCATAAATTCATGTGCCTTCCAAGTGATTCTATGGTGCCATCAAGGTAATGTTCTTCAGCTAGGGAAATAACACTCATGCCATTGTCACAAATCAACATGATAAAAAGTTCCTGTTCACGGTGTTGATTGGGTTTAATATAACTTGAGCAATCATGCTCAACTATGAAAACAAACGTAGCTTCCATCATCTAAATATTATGAACATTCCCTTCTACTTAATAGGCAGCTAAAACCGTCAGGAAATCTTATTATTTTCTCCTATGGAATTGAAAATTTTAAAAAAAAATTGTTCTTGAGATGTGAGCAACACTGCCAAGGCTACATTTATTACTCATCCCTAGTTGTCCTGAGAAGGTGAAGGTGGGTCTTTGAACTGCTGCAGTCTTTGTTGTGATGGTGCTTCCGCAATGGTGTTCGGTAGTTGCTTCTAGGAGTTTCATCCATTGACATTGAAGGAATGGCAAATATACGTCTGTCAGGATGATATATGGCTTGGAGGAGGGATTAATATGTTCCCATGATATTGCTGCTCCTATCCTTCTCAGTGGTAGAGATCGCAGAGCTGAGAGGTGCTGATAAGCAAGCATGCTGCTGTAAGGTGTACACTGCTACCACAGTGCACTGGTGGTTGAGGGAATGGATATTGAGTTCAATGGCATGGGTTCCGATCAAGCAGTTTGTCCGGGATAGTATCAAGCGTCTTGGGTGTTGTACATCTACCCATCTAGGTGAATTTTGTAAATGGTGGAGTTAGGAGGTAAGCCACTTACTGTAGGGTACCCACCCTCAGCCTTGCTTTTGTAACAATGGCATTAATACAGATGGTCCAGTTAACCTTCTGGTCAATGGTGACCCCCCAAGATGTTGATAATGGGGAACATTGCAATAGTGGTGTCATTGAAGATTCAGGGAGGGGGTTGGGCTTTCTCTTTTTGGAGATAGTTATTGCCTGGCACTTATGTGGCGTAAAGATTATCGGCCATTTGTCAGCCCAAGCCTGGATATTATCCAAATCCTGATGTAGGCTAATAAGGACTGCATCATTATTGGAAGAATTGTGAATGGAGCTGATCACCGGCATTGTTAATGAACACAGTCCCAACCTTATGATGAAGGGAAGGTCATTGATGAAGCACCTGAAGATGGCGGTGTTGAGGACACTGCATTGAGGAACTCCTGCAGCAATATTCTGTGGCTGTGATAATTGGTTTCCGACCACCACGACCATCTTCCTGTGTGTCTTGTATGATTCCAACCACGGGAGGATTTCCCATTGATCTAAGTTTTGTTGGAGCTCCTTGGTTCCATAACTAGTCAAATGCTCCCTTGATATTGAGGGCTGTTACTGTTGTGTCCGTGTGTTAATAGAGACACTGAAGACAGGAGTTGGTTTCACAGGTGTTTACTGAACAAAGTCTGGAGGGGAACTAACTGATACAACACAATATACAGGCTTATATAGCCCAAGTGGCCATTACCAGCACTACAGTACACAGGGGGCTCTTAAAGGCACATACACTACAATTCCTCCCCTTTTAGCCAACCAGTACATAATATTTTAAGTAATCATTAATTACATGTTACAAGAAAAATAATCTACACATTGCTGCAGTTAATCAACTATAAGTCAGTCTCTCTGGAGGCTTCCTGACTCGGTCCGGATAACGCCTCGGTGGTGTAGTAGTTTCTGGTGGTGTAGTAGGTTCTTTTGGCAAAGCTGATCGGCTTGAATGCCAGTGTCGGGTTCATCGGGTTCCAGTATCACCGGATCGGAGGTAGATACTATGGGTATCTCTACTTCATCATTAGGCGTATAGAGTTGTGGTGTAGGTTGTCCCTTTTCGGATGACTCTATGATTTGGTCAGCATGGCGCCTTATTATGCCTTCTCCAATGTCCACAGTATACATCAGCGGTCCTAGTCGTGTGCAGATAGTTCCAGGCTGCCATTTCTCGGTACGGTAGTCCCGGGCCAAAACTTGTTGACCTATCTGGAAGGTTCTAGTTGGCCTTTCATTCATGCCTTGAAATTGCCGGTTCTCCACGTCCCTTCTGATGTTTGGCTTGATCAAATCCAGCCGGCATCTTAAGCTTCTATTGAAGAACATCATGGCGGGAGTTTGGTTTGTAACCATATGTGTTGCATTCCTGTATGCAAACAAGAAGTTATCCACCTTATGCTGAAGTTTTATGTCTTCATTACCCATGGCCTTTATGGCCTTCTTGAAGGTCTGGACAAACCTTTCAGCCAATCCATTGATGGCGGGATGGTATGGGGCGGACATGTAGTGCTTAACCCCATTGTTTTTTAAGAACTTCCTGAATTCTTCGGACACAAATTGCGGTCCATTATCAGAACAGATCTGTTCAGGCAGCCCATTCCTGGCAAATATGGTCCTTAATACTGTGATGGTTTTTTCCGTGGTGGTGGAGGACATCTTTATTACCTCCGGCCACTTGGAGTGTGCATCAACCGTGATTAAGAACATTGAGTCCATAAATGGACCAGCAAAGTCGATATGTACCCTTTGCCATGGAGATGAGGGCCACTCCCATGGATGTAGAGGGACTTGTGGTGGGGCGTTTTGGACCTTCTGGCATCCTAGGCAGCTCTTGATCATTTCTTCGATGTCTCCATCGATACCTGGCCACCATACAAATGCCCTGGCTAGGTTCTTCATTTTCACTTCACCCAGATGCCTCTCATGAAGCTCCTTTAGAACTTTATCCTGGAGTTTGGGTGGAATCACCACTCTGGATCCACACATCAAGGTTCCTCGGCACACTGACAGCTGTTCTCTTCTTTGCGAGAATGCTGGCAACAGCGGTTCGCCATGTGCTGGCCATCCATTCACTGTTAAATCGTAGACTCGTGAGAGAGTCGGGTCATTTCTAGTTTCCCTTTCAATGGCAGAATTTGTTACTGGTAGGCATTCGACTATGGTAGAGTGGAAAATCTCCACTGGGTCTACGGTAGGTGCCTCTTCTACCGTTGGCAATGGTAGGTGCAATAAACCATCAGCATTCCCATGCTGTTTTGATCCTTTGTATTCTATGTTGTATTGGTGTGCCCCTAGAAAAAGGGACCACCTCTGTAGCCTTTGCGCTGTCATAATGGGAACACCCTTTTTAGGGTTGAATATGGAGATGAGGGGTTGATGGTCAGTCAACAAGGTAAATTTTTGTCCGTGTAGGTAATGGTTGAATTTCTTCACTCCCCATACCAGGCTGAGTGCTTCCCTGTCGATTTGGGCATAGTTACGCTCAGCTGAGTTCAATGAACGTGACGCAAAAGCTATCGGCCGTTCCGAGCCATCAGGGAATTTATGCGATAATACTGCTATGCCGTAAGGGGATGCATCGCACGCCAGTCTGATTGGCAGTGATGGGTTGTAATGAGCCAAAACTTCTTTGGACGTGATTAAGTTTTTGCATTTATGGAAGGCACGTTTACAGTCTTCGCTCCATTTCCAAATTACTCCTGTTTGTAGCAGTTCATTAAGAGGGTGTAGAAGAGTTGATAAGTTCGGTAAAAATTTATGATAGTAATTTATTAATCCCAGGAACGACCTCAATTGTGAAACATTTTCAGGTGCTGGGGCTTTTATGACCGCTTCAATTTTTTCAGGTGACTTATGCAACCCTTCCTTATTAATTATGTGGCCGCAATATGATATTTGATTCTGGAAAAATTTGCACTTGGGGCGATTTGTTCGTAGGCCCCGTTCTCTCAGCCTAGTGAGCACCTGCTCCAAATTGGCAAGGTGCTCGTTGTCGTTTTCTCCTGTTACAAGGATGTTGTCTAGGTAGCATTGAGTCCCCGGAATCCCTTGGAGGACTTGCTCCACAGCTCTTTGCCAGATAGCTGGAGCGGATGCTACTCCAAAAACCAGTCGATTGTACTGGTACAGACCTTTGTGTGTATTTATCGTGAGATATTTTTTAGAGGCCTCTTCAACCTCCATCTGTAGATATGCCTGCGCCAATCAATTTTGGTGAAACGTTTCCCTCCGGATAGTGAGGCGAAAATATCTTCTATCCTCGGAAGAGGATACTGTACCATGTGAAGGACCGGGTTTACCGTCACCTTGAAGTCTCCACAGATGCGAATTTTTCTCTGTTCTTCAGATTTATCATTATTCAATACTTTCTTCATGACTGGAACGATGGGTGTTGCCCACTCGCTCCAATCTATTTTGGATAATATGCCTGCATTTTCCAAATTCTCCAGCTCTGCCTCGACTGCTGGACGAATTGCGTATGGCACCGGTCTTGCTTTAAAAACTTGGGAATTGCTGCATCTTCCACTTTTATTGAGGCGGTGATGCCTTTCAAGGTTCCGAGTTTCTCTTGAAACACTTCTTTGGCGTTGGCCAAGATGTCTTTTAATCGTTCAGGTATGACGTCATCATCGTTTTTTTTCTTACTGGTCACCGTCAGTGCCTGAATGGAGTGCCAGTCTAAATGCATTTTCCTGATCCATTCACGTCCCAATAGCGGTGGGCCACCATCTTGTAGAATGTATAAATACAACTTTTGTATTTCCTTGCCGTTGTATACAACAGACACCCTTATTTTTCCTTTGGGGTATACTTTCTGCCCCGTATATGTTTTCAAGATAATGGATGTGTCTTTTAAAGGTATATGCAGAACTAGCCGCTCGTAATCCCGTCGATTTATGACGGTCAGAGCTGATCCTGTATCTAGCTCCATTTTAACTGGGGACCCTGCTATCGTGAGGGTAACCCAAATGGTCTGGTAATCATCTTTGGCAATTACATTATGTAATTTGAGACAGCTTAGTCTCTTGTTTTCGGAGTCGCTATCGCTCTTTTGGTCTTCGGAGCTACTGTCAGTCATCATTTGTACCTTTCTGTACTTTTCTTTATTGATTTTTTTTTTTCCTGTCTGTGGATTTATTTTGTCCAGATCGGCATACCCGTGCAATGTGTCCAATCTTTCCGCATTGCCTGCATGCTTTGTCCTTGAACCAGCAGTCCCTCTGGTCATGGGTGGATCTGCCGCAGCGATAACATCTCTCGAAACCCTGTGTCATTTCATGGGTGCCGAAGTCCTGTGTCTTTTGTTGTATCTCTGCAGCTCCTCTTGCGGCTGCTTCGTATGATACAGCCATACTGAAAGCCTTGTCCAGTGTTAAATCTTTTTCAGAAAGCAGCCTTTTCTGTGTTCCTTCACTTAAGAGACCGCAGACAAATTTGTCTCGAAGATAATCTGCTAGTCCTGCCCCGAATTGGCAGTGTTTTGATAGCTTTCTT
The DNA here is from genome assembly GCF_052327205.1 of Somniosus microcephalus. Classification (NCBI taxonomy): domain Eukaryota; kingdom Metazoa; phylum Chordata; class Chondrichthyes; order Squaliformes; family Somniosidae; genus Somniosus; species Somniosus microcephalus. The sequence goes on along the minus strand of NC_140995.1, from coordinate 205,020,313 downwards.
AATTCGGTGAGGTAATCAGCGTTACTTTCATTCTTGTGTTGATTTCTCTTGAAGAATTTGAATCGTTCCGCTATCAGCAGCGGTGTTGGGTTTAGGTGCTCCTGTAGGGTATCAACAATTTCTTTAAAATTCTTGTCCTTTGGTTTGGCTGGAGTGATTAAATTTTGTAACAGCCCGTATGTCTTTGCGCCCATTAGATTTAGCAGTACTGAAGCTTTTTTTTCATCTTCTATTCCATTTGCGGTGCAATATACCTCCACTCTTTCCACATATGTGGTCCAATCCTCTATCTCGTTATCAAAAGCATCAATATTGCCAGACTTAGGCATCTTAGAAAAGATATGGCGCTTCCCGCGCTTTTCTTTCTTTTCTGCAGAAAAGATATGGCGTTTCCCGCGCTTTCCCGCCGCTGCTGCCGATGACAACGCTGTTTCCCGCGGTTTCCGTTCTTTTTTTATTTATTTATTTACAGTTGGAGACTCGTTCCCGCCGTACTTTCTCTCTAGGTCTGAACGCCGACCTGCTTGCAGCGCCGGCCGTCTCCCGAGTGCTCCCTCCCCGTCTGTTACTGCTTGCCTCCGCTTTCGCTGCTTGGCCCAGCTGTAGAGCCAACCGCTGGAGCCCCAGCCTGACGCCCAGGAAGGATTAGCGCAGTACCTGCCACCAGCTTGGCCAGCTGGTGAAACCACAGCTTCTTTCACTTTCTTGATTCTTCTGGACGCCAGAGGAATCGATGTCCTTGAGGTGCTGCCGAATTGCAGGTAAGTCCGTTTCCACTTCGTCGCCACTGTTGTGTCTGTGTGTTGATAGAGACACTGAAGACAGGAGTTGGTTTCATAGCTGTTTACTAAACAAAGTCTGGAAGGGAACTAACGGATACAACACAATATACAGGCTTATATAGCCCGAGTGGCCATTACCGGCATTACAGTACACATGGGGCTCTTAAAGGCACATACACTACAGACCTTCCTTGCATCGATTTAGAAAAGACTATGGGGGCTGCACTCTGAGCTCTTTCCCTGGGCCTCTCCATTGTTCTTTCCAGCAGAATTGATGTACAGGTCTCTCCAGGTCAAGATTCAAGGCTGCAATGAACAGGGTGTGGATGTCGAGCAAGATCGACCCTCCCCTTTAAGAACTGGCCGGCACCATTGTGTCTGTGTTCCATTGTTGACTGACATCACATCAGCTTCGCCAGCATTCTGAGGTAGCGCCTTGCTCCTCGGCATTTGCGCCTTAAGAGAGGTGTGTAGCACCTGATTTAGCGCTCTAATCACCTCCAGGAGTGAAAGAAGCCAAGTTTTCAGTCTTGTGGAGAGTATTCCATCACACTCCTGACTTGTGCCTTGTAGATGGTGGAAAGGCTTTGGGGAGTCATGAGGTGAGACACACGCCACAAAATACCCAGCCTCTGACCTGCTCTTGTAGCCATAGTATTGATGTGGCTGGGCCAGTTAAGTTTCTAGTCAATGGTGACCCCCAGGATGTTGATGGTGGGGGATTTGGCGATGGTAATCCCATTGAATGTCATGGGGAGTTGGTTAGACATTCGCTTTTTGGAGATAGTCATTGCCTGGCACTTGTGTGGCGTGACTGTTACTTGCCACTTATCAGCCCTAGCCTGAATGTTGTCCAGGTCTTGCTGCATGCAGGCTTAGACTGCTTCATTATCTGAGGAGTTGCGAATGGAACTGAACACTGTGCAGTCATCAGTAAACATCTACACTTCTGAACTTATGATGGAGGGAAGGACGTTGATGAAGCAGCTGAAGATGGTTGGGCCTCGGACACTGTCCTGCGGAACTCCTGAAGTGATGTCCTGGGGCTGAGATGATTGACCTCCAACAACCACAGCAATCTTCCATTCTACCGTATTTACAGTAGAAGAAGAGAATAGCATGCTGGAAATCCCAAAGAAACTAATATTGAATCGGGGACAGGGACTCGATAAAATTAACGCAAGTAAAATAACAGTAATGAAGAAAATAATGGCATTAAAGCGTAAGAAATCCCCAGGGCCAGATGGTTTCCATCCCAGGGTTTTAAAGGAAGTAGGTGAGCACATTGCAGATGCCCTAACTATAATCTTCCAAAGTTCTCTCGTTTCAGGAATG